>NC_057711.1:93644434-93656305 GCF_004010195.1 Chiloscyllium plagiosum
TTTACCAACAACCGAGGTTAGGCTAATTGGCCTATAATTTTCCATCTTTTGTCTTGATCCTTTCTTGAACAATGGGGTTACAACAGCGATCTTCCAATCATCCGGGACTTTCCCTGACTCCAGTGACTTTTGAAAGATCTCAACCAACGCCCCCGCTATTTCCTCAGCCACCTCTTTAACTTCACTGAATCTTTAACTTCACATCTTCTAAAACTGTGTTTTAGCAGCTATACCTGATAGTTATGCAACAATATTGTCAAACAAAGGATGTAGGCTCGATGAGTTTTTCAGAGTTGTTGAACAGGCAAGTTATGAAATTTGTAAGACTATTGTATTTTCCATTAGAATTAGGACAGTCATTTTAAAAGTGCTATCTTTGCTGTGTTCAGGCAAGGAGAAGTCAAGCCAGAATAATTTGAAGGACGTTCATGCTCTTGAAGTGAACTGTGAAGAGTTTCTGGTACTGGGTCTTCACTACCAACATCTCCGTCCCCCTTCTCCCGATGTCGACTATATCACCATTAGCTTGGAACTTGTCGACAGCAGAAGCAAAAATGTGCACAAGGTACATCGTTTAATTTTCTGCCAACTTACTAATCATGGTTTTTCTTCCTGAAGTGGCATTTCACAGGCAGAAAGATATTTGCAATTTGTTCTGAGTTATTACTTTGTTAATTATTTTACATGTATTGTCTGCTTCAGCAGCTTTCAATGTTCACTGACTTGTACCGGAAAAAAGTAAATAGTTTGAAGAGTCATTCCTTCTTGTAAAAGTATCAACTAAAACCTTTTTTTGTGTATAAATGCACAGTATCTGCATAATGTATAATAAAGTGTTATAAATATTGAAAAAGTAAGTCATTTTCCTTTGCGTTTCCCAGATTCATGGGATCTGGGTATAACTGGCTGGGCCAACATTTATAGCCCATCTCTAATAATCCTTTGAATTGAGTGGCTTGCTTGGACCATTTCAAAGGGTAGTTAAGAGTCAACCACATTGCTGTTGGCCTGGTGTAACAAGCAGGCCAGACTGGGTAAAAACAGAAGATTTCCTTCCTTGTAGGAGGGCATCAATGAATCAGATTTGTTTGCAACAATGCATGATTGCCATTAGGTAGATAGGCAGGAGGCAGAAGATTACAGTAAGCCAGGGAGCATCAGGAGGTGGAGAAGTCAACATTTTGGGTGTAATCCTTTTTCAGGACAGAGGGTGAGTGTGGGGGGAGCTGCAGATAAAGGGGGTGGGGAGTCCTAGATGGTGACGGGGGGATAGGTGAACAGTAGTGGAGGGTACGATTTGTTTGGTCAATGGGAGGAATGAATGTGGTTGGTAGCTAGAAGGAAGGGTTGATCAGAAGAATGGGAAGGAGAGGGAAGGGGCTGGGAAGTGAGTCAGATGATGGGAAGGCAAGTTATTTGAAATTGGAGAACTCCATGTTGAGTCCTCCTGACTGTGGGCTCAACAGGTGAGATGTGTCCAATTTGTGGTCTGATTCGTTGTGGCAATGGAGGAGGCCAAGATAGTCATGTCAGAAAGGTAGTGGGAAGGGGAATTAAAATGGGCAGTGACTGAAAGGTCAGGTCAGCCCCTATGGGCACGGCTGAGATACTCAGCGAAATGTGCCCTTAGATTATATTTGGTCTCCCTGATATAGAGAAGACCACATCGGGAGCATGGGATACAGTAAACTAGGTTGGAGGACAGGTAAGTGAACCTCTGTCTCACCTGGAAGGACTGTTTGGGGCCCGGAATGGAGGTAGAGGAGTTGTGTGCTGACAGGTTTTGTGTCTTTTCCAGTTGCAGGGGAAGGTACCTGGGGATCCAGGGGTGTTGAACGAGAATTAGAATTCCTACAATGTGGAAACAGGCCCTTCGGCCCAACAAGTTCATGCCTCTCTCCGAAGAGTATCCCACCCAGGCGCATTACCCTACATTTCCTCTGGCTAGTGCACCTAACCGATATATCCCTGAACACTGTGGACAATTTAGCATGGCAAATTCACCAAACCTGCACATCTTTGGACTGTGGGAGGAAACCGGAGCACCTGAAGGAAACCCATGCAGACACTTGGAGAATATGCAAACTCCATACAGACAGTTGCCCAAGGCTGGAATCGAATCTGGGTCCCTGGCGCTGTAAGGCAGCAGTGCTAACCACTGAGCCACTGTATCTCCCACTGGTGGGACCAAGGATTGGCAAAGGGAAATGTCCTTGCGGAAGGCAGAGAGGGGTGAGGAGGGAAAGGTTTTCTTGGTGGGGTGTAGTTGGAGTTGGCGAAAGTGTTTAATGATGATACGTTGGATGCAGAGTCTGTTGGGTTAGTAGATGAGGACAAGGGGTCCCTGTCTTTATTGTGTTAAGAGGGGGTGCGGTCTTAGAGCAGTGGAATGGGAAATGGAGGCAGTGTGGTGGAGGGCTCTGTCTGGATGACAGAGGGGGGAAAGCAGGTTGTCCAAAATTGGTGGACATCTTGGATGCTTGGGAGTGGAATGTCTCCATGTCTGAGTAGATGTATTGGAGGGGGAGGAATTGGGTGAATGGGATGGAGTTCTTGCAGGATACTGAGTGGGAGGAGGTGTAGTCCAGGTAGTTGTGAGAGTCTGTGGGTTTATAGTAAACGACCCTCTGGAGACTGTTGCTGGAGATGAAAATCGGGAGGTTTATGGGAAAGGCAGGTAAAATATTAATCATGAGACGGTGTGAAAAAAGGCAATGACATCATTAGGATAAAAGAACAGAAAATGATATACCACAGCAGTGTGGGTTGCATTTTGCTACTGAGACAGAAGATGTGATCCAATAGTTTGCATAACTGCTGAATCACAGTGTTCAGCAGTGAGCCAGATTGAGTTAATGGCTTAACAGCACTCGTACTCTGATCTAATATGATACAAATTTGATTAAATTTAGTGTAGTCCTGGAAAAGTATGAATGTGAACAACACCGATGACTTAAGCAGGTGAGAGAGGATAACCAGCAAAAGTAGAAAACAGCCGAATGATGGTTGTTTGGAAATTGCTAGAATCTGTGATTAATATTGGAGTGCTGAAAACCTTTGTTCAAATTTTCTTGCTTCTGGATAGTTGGAGACCAGATGTATACCGGAAGATATTCATCTATTATGCATTTTAAATGGAAGCATGAAATATGGATATCTCAGTTTAAGAGAATGTTGAGAAAGTAAGCCAAATAGATTTAGGTTAGATTACATTACAGTGTGGAAACAGGCCCTTTGGCCCAACAAGTCCACACTGACCCGCCGAAGCGCAACCCACCCATACCCCTACATTTACCCCTTACCTAACACTACGGGCAATTTAGCATGACCAATTCACCTGAGCTGCACATCTTTGGACTGTGGGAGGAAACCAGAGCACCTGGAGGAAACCCACACAGACATGGGGAGAATGTGCAAACTCCACACAGTCAGTCGCCTGAGGCGGGAATTGAACCCGGGTCTCTGGCGCTGTGAGGCAGCAGTGCTAACCACTGTGCCACCGTGCCGCCCACTAAAGGTATAGGTAAATGTGAGGTCATCTGTAAAAAAGCAGGATATTTTCTGAATGGGTCAGAGCTAAAAGCTGGAGATTGTGAGGGGTAGGAAGTGGGAGTGGGGGGTAGGGAGATAGTAGTGAGGGGTGGAGGTAGATCAGATACAGAGTTTAATAAAATGTGATGGGCAGTTACAGAAAATAATCCAAAAGTTTAATCTAACACTGGCATGACTGCAAATGGCTAGCAGTCAAACTTTGGTAATGAAAGTCCTGGTCAAAGATAGAGGATAATGTAATTGATTCTGTGAATAGTGTCTTGAATCTAAATAAAGCAAGCTACAATAGTATGAGGTGCAATATAATATATTAGGGAACATTAGCAAATCGGCAAAGACAAACATTTAACGAAAGAATAAAATGCAGCGTTATTCATTCCTCTCTGGCACAAAAAATAAAATAGGAAAAATGGCCCAACCATGGCTAACAAGGAAATTATAGATAGTGTTAGATCCAAGGAAGGGTATAGAAATTAGCCAAAAAAAGCAGCAGACCTGAAGATATGGAGCAGTATTTGTTTCAGCAAAGGAGGGCTAAAAGGATTGACTGAGAAGAGGGTGGTAGAGAATAAGCTTGTGGAGAAAACAGAAATAGGTTGTAAAAGCTTTGATAAGTATCTGAAGAGAAAAAGACTAAAGACAAATTTAGGTTGCTTACAATCAGAAGTAGGGTTAGTTGTAACGATGAACAAGGAGATGTTAGATAAATTAAATGCATGCATAGAAGGTAGAACAGTACAGCAGAGTACAGGCCCTTTGGCCCACGATGTTGTGCTGAGCATTTATCTTAATCTAAGATCAACATAACCTACACATCCCTCAATTTACTGCTGTCCATGTGCTTATCAAGCAGTCATTAAAATGTCGTTAATGTCGCTGACTCTACTACCACTGCTGGCAGTGCATTCCACCTACCCACCACTCTCTGCATAAAGAACCTACCTCTGACATCTCCCCTAAATCTTCCTCCAGTCATCTTAAAATTATGACCCTTCATGACAACCATTTCTGCCCTTGGGAAAAGTCTGTGGCTATCTAATCTATCTATGCCTGTTCTTACCTTGTACACCTCTATCACGTCACCTTTCTTCCTCCTTTGCTCCCATGTGAAAAGTTCTAGCTCACTCAACCTCCCTTCATACGACAAGCCCTCCAATCCAGGCAGCATCCTGTTAAATCTCCTCTACACCCTCTCTAAAGCATCTACATCTTCTTATAATGAGGTGAGCAGAACTGGACACAATATTTCCAGGGTGTAGGTTTGCTCGCTGAGTTGTAGGTTTGATATCCAGACATTTCATTACCTGGCTAGGTAACCTCAGTGGCGACCTCCAAGTGAAGCGAAGCTGTTGTCTCCTGCTTTCTATTTATATGTTTGTCCTGGATGGGGTTCCTGGGGTTTGTGGTGATGTCATTTCCTGTTCGCTTTCTGAGTGGTTGATAGATGGTATCTAGATCTATGTGTTTATGGCGTTGTGATTGGAGTGCCAGGCCTCTAGGAATTCTCTGGCATGTCTTTGCTTAGCCTGTCCCAGGATAGATGCGTTGTCCAGTTGAAATGGTGATTTTTTTTCATCCATGTGTAGACCCTCTCTCCCTCGTAGCCCTACACATGGATGAAAAAAAACACTATTTCAACTGGGACAACTCAATCCCCCATTACTGAAAGTCAAAACACCTTACACCTTCTTAACAACCTCATTAACTTGGATGGTGACTTTGAAAGTCTATGTGCGTGGACCCCAAGATCTCACTGTTCTTCCACACCACCAAGTATCCTGTCTTTAACCCTGTAATCAACATTCAAGTTGATCTTCCATAATGAATCACTTCACATTTATCCAGGTTGAACTCCATCTGCCACTTTTCAGCCCAGCTCTGTATCCTGCCAATGTCTTGTTGTAGCTTGCAACAACCCTCACCACTATCTACAACATCACTGACCTTCATGTCATTGGCAAACTTACTAACCCACACTTCTACTTCTTCATCCAAGTCATTTATAAAAACTACAAAGAGCAGATGCCCAAGAACAGATCCTTGCAGGATACCACTGACCTCTAGGTGGAATATTTTCCATTCACTACCACACGTTGTCTTCTATCGGCTAGCCAATTCTGTATCCAGAGAGCCAAATTTCCCTGTATCCCATACCTTCTAACTTTCTGAAGCCACCTACCATGAGGAGCCTTATCAAATGCCTTACTGAAATCCATACATACCACATCCACTGTTCAACCTTTGTAAACTTGTCTTGTCACATCCTCAAAGAACTCAATAAGGCTTGTGAGGCATAACTTGCCTCTCACAAAGCCATGCTGACTAGCTTTAATCAAACTATGTTTTTGCAAATAGTCATAAATCCTACCTCTCAGAATCCTTTCTACTACCTTGCTTACCACAAACTTAAGACTGACTGGCCTGTAATTCCCAGGGAATTCCCTATTCCCTTTCTTGAACAGAGGAACAACATGCGTCTCCCTCCAATCATTCGGTAATACTCCCTTGGAGAGTGAGGATGCAAAACTATCGCCAGAGGGGCAGCAATCTCATTCCTCACTTCCTGTAGTAACCTTGGATATATCTGGTTTGGCCATGGATAAGTATCTCATCTGTTAGAATAACTGTTCCAGTTAACCTGAAATATAACTTTTTAAAAAAGTTTTGTGATTTACATATGAAAAACGTGAAACTAACATGGTCATTCTAACAGATGAGAGACTTAACAAACAATCAAGGTATTTTTCAATATATAATTTCAGTTACATCACACTGTAAACCTTTGCTATAAATTCTGTGTCTTACATTGTGTACTCCACAACCACCTGATAAAGGAGCAGCGCTCCGAAAGCTAGTGCTTCCAATTAAATCTGTTGGACTATAACCTGGTGTTGTGTGATTTTTAACTTTGTACACCCCAGTCCAACACTGGAATCTCCAAATCATATACCTTTCATGATTTTGTAGACCTCAATCAGGTCCCCCCTCAATCTCCTTTTTTCTAATGAAAACAATCCTAACCTACTCAACCTCTCTTCATAGCTAGCACCTTCCATACCAGGCAACATCCTTGTAAACCTTCTCTGCACTCTCTCCAAAGCGTCCACATCCTTTTGGGAATGTGGTGAGCAGAACTATACACAGAATTCTAAATGCTGCCGAACCAATGTCTTGTATAATTTTAACATGACCTGCCAGCTCTTACACTCAATACCCTGCCTGTTGAAGGCAAGCATAGCCTTCTTGACCACTCTACCCACCTGTGCAGCAACCTTCAGGGTACAATGGACCTGAACTCCCAGATCTCTCTGCTCATCAACTTTTCCCAAGCCTCTTCCATTTACTGGATAATTTGCTCTAGAATTAGACTTCCCAAAATGCATGACTTCCCATTTACCTGGATTGAACTCCATCTGCCACTTCTCCGTCCAAATCTCCAGTCTTTCTATATTCTCCTGTATTCTCTGACGGTCCCCTATGCTTTCTGTTACTCTACCAACCTTCGTGTCATCTGCAAACTTACTGATCAGACCAACAATGCCCTCTTCCAGATCATTTATGTATAGCACAAACAAATGTAGCTCCAGCACTGATCCCCGTGGAACACCACTGGTCAGCTTTCTCCATTTTGAGAAACTCCCTTCAATACTACTCTGTCTCCTGTTGCTCAATCAGTTCTTTATCCACCTAGCTAGAACACCCTGCACACCATGTGACTTCACTTTCTCCATTAGTTTACCATGGGGAACCTTTTCAAACACCTTACTAAAGTCCATGTATATGACACCTACAGCCCTTCCTTCATCTATTAACTTGTTCATTTCCTCAAAGAACTCTAAGTTGGTAAGACATGATCGCCCCCGCACAAAATCATGTTGCCTATCACTGATAAGCCCATTCTTTTCTAAATATAAATAGATTTATCCCTCAGTACCTTCTCCAGTACCTTTTCCCACTATTGACGTCAGGCTCACTGATATGTAGTTACCTGGAACATTCCTACTACCCTTCTTGTACAGGGAGACAACATGAACAATCCTCCAGTTCTCCAGTACCTCACCTGTGTTTAAGGATGCCACAAAGATAGCTGTCAGGGCCCCAGTTATTTCCTCTCTTGCCTCCCTCAGCAACCTGGGATTGATCCCATCCGGTCCTGAGGATTTGACCAACTTAAATACCTCTGGCCTACCCAACACATCTTCCCTACTTATGTCAGAGTAATCAAACTTCTGTCTCTAATCTTAACATTCATTATGTCCCTCTCCTCAGTGAATACTGATGCAAAATAATCATTCAAAACCTCACCCATTTTCTCAGGTATGACACAGTCTTCCTTCCTTATCCTTTAGTGGACCTTTCGCTAGTTACCTGCTTGCTTCTTGTATAAGAATATAAGGCTTTAGGATTCTCCTTAATTCTGCTCACTAAAGCTATTTCATGACACCTTTTAGCCCGCTTGATTCCTCATTTAAGACTGCTCTTACTTTTCCGATATTCCTCCAAGCCCTGTTCTGTTCTTAGCTAACTGGACCTGATGTCCGCTTATCTTTTCCACTTGGCTGGTCATACGATTTCTCCTGTCATCCATGGTTCACAAATCTTGCCTTTCCTAATCTTTGCTTTCAATGGGACATGCTTATCCTGCACTATCTTTAACTTATCTTCGAAAGCCTCCACATATCAAATGTGGACTTTCCTTCAAATTGTTGTGTCCATCCTCATTTCCCAACTCCTGCTTAATTTTGATATAATTGGCCTTGGCCCAGTTTAGAACTCATCCCTTAGGACCACTCTCATCTTTGTCTATGAGTATTCTAAAACTTACAGAATTGTGGTCACTGTTGCCAAAGAAATCCCCCACTGCAACTTCCACCACCTGGCCTGGCTCATTCCCCAACACCAGGTCCAAACTGGCCTCTTCCCTCGTCGGACTATTGACATAATGCTCGAGAAAACTCTCCTGGACACTTCTTACAAATTCTGCCCCATCCAGACCTCTGACACTAAGTGGATCCCAGTCATGTTGGGAAAATTAAAATCTCCCATCACCATCACCATGTTGCCTCTACATCTTTCCATATTCTGTTTACCTATTTGTTCTTCTACCTCACGCTCACTGTTGGGAGGCCTGTAATACAGCCCCAACAATATAACTGCACCCTTCTTATTTCTCAGCTCCACCTATAATACCTCACTACTCAAGACCTCTATAGTGTCCTCCTTCAGTATAGCCATGATATCATCCCTGACCAGCAATGCAACTCCTCCCCCGCTTTTACTTTCCTCACTGTCCTGTCTGAAGTGTCTATATCCTGGAACATTTAGTTGCCAATCATGTCCTTCCTTCAACCAAGTCTCTGTGATTGCAATAACATCATACTGCCAGGCACCAATTCAAGCCCTAAATTCATCTGTCTTATCCACTATTTTCCTCGCATTAAAGTGGCCACTTCAGGCCATTGTTCTTTTGTGTTAATCTGCTCTGGATTCTGGGTAATCCAAGATGGAGGACAGGAAAAATTTCTGGCTGTAACAGCTGTTCCTTTTTTGAGGTATTTCAGGAGGTGATTTCCTTGAATTGCAGGAGCAGCAATTACTGTTTTATATGTTGTTGCATTGTTTTGGAACTTTGGGAAAAAAAGTCAAAACGACAGCAGTTTTAAAAGGGAGATGAACAGACAAAGGAAGCACATGGTGAGGTCATTGCAAGAGAGAGAGAGAGAGAGAGAGAACGAACGAACCTGCACAGTTACTGCCTTTGATGCTTGAATTCATGTATCGCTGGACATTGGAGTACATCTGGGAAAATTATCAAACAGTGAAATTCACAACTGATCTTGGAGGAACCGTTGGGCGAAGTTCACAGCACAGAATCAGATAAGTTAATCATTGTTTTAAGTCTGGCCAAGAGAAAGGCTGCAGTAGTGAGTGTAGTGGATTCTTTCTTGATTATATGTTTTTTGAGATATGTCTCTTGATAAACCTTAAAATATAAGCCATAACTATTAATTTAACATGAGGCAGTGTTTGTAGAGGAATAAGACGGTGTTATTTTCTGGGTCTGTAGATTGTGAAGGAGCAAAAATGGCCTTTAATAGAGTGAGATGTACTTCTTGCCAGATGTGGGAGTTTAAAGAGAGTTTAAGGGTTACTGCGGATTATATCTGCCATAAATGCTGCTGTCTGCGAATCTTATCAGATCAAATGGAGAGACAGTTAGAAGCAATGAGGAATTTGCAACAGCAACAGTATGTGATGGATGGCAGTTATAGGAAGGGGGGCAAGTCTTAGATACAGTCACATAGATGGGTTAACTCATCTATGCGACTGAGGTAAGAGAGGCAACTAGTGCAGGAGTCTTTTGTGGATATACCCATTTCAAACATATGTGCTGTTTTCGAAAAGGTAGGGGGTGATGGATTCTCAGGGGAACGTAGCACGAACAGCCAAGTTTCTGGCTCCAATGCAACGAGGGGTATGTCGGGTACCAAGAGATCAATTGTGTTCAGAGATTCTCTAGTTCGAGGTACAGACAGACGTTTCTGTGGCCAGCAGTGAAAAAGCAGAATGGTGTGTGGCTTCCCTGGTGCCAGGATCAAGTATGTCTCAGAGAGGGTGCAGAATGTTCTCACAGGGGAGAGAGGCCAACAAGAGGTCATTGTCCACAACGGAACCAATGACATAGGAAGGGAAAAGGTTGAGATTCTGAAGTGAGATTACAGAGAGTTAGGCAGGAATTTAAAAAGGTCCTTGAGAGTAGTAATATCTGGATTACTCCTGGTGCTACGAACTAGGGAGGGCAAAAATAGGAGGATAGAGTAGATGAATGCATGGCTGAGGAGCTGATGTATGGTGCAAGGATTCACATTTTTGGATCATTGGAATCTCTTTTGTGGTAGATATGACCTGTACAAGAAGGACGGATTGCACCTAAATTGGAAGGGGACTAATATACTGGCAGAGAGATTTGCTAGAGCTGCTCGGGAGGATTTAGACTAATAATATGGGGAGGTGGGTCCCACGGAGATGGTGAGGAAAGAGATCAATCTGAGACTGGTACAGTTGAGAACCGAAGTCAGTCAAACAGTCATGGCAGGCAGGGACAAGGTAAGACAAATATGTTAAACTGCATTTATTTCAATGCAAGGGGCCTAACAGGGAAGGCAGATGAACTCAGGGCATGGTTAGAAACATGGGACTGGGATATCATAGCAATTACTGAAACATGGCTCAGGGATGGGCAGGACTGGCAGCTTAATGTTCAAGGATACAAATGCTACAGGAAGGATAGAAAGGAGGCAAGAGAGGAGGGGGAGTGACATATTTGACATGGAATAGCATTACAGCTGTACTGAGGGAGGATATTCCCAGAAATACATCCAAGGAAGTTATTTGGGTGGAACTGAGAAATGTGAAAGGGATGATCACCTCATTAGGATTGTATTATAGACTCCCTAATAGTCAGAGTGAAATTGAGAAACAAACTTGTAAGGAGATCTCAGCTATCTGTAAGAAAAATAGGGTGGTTATGGTAGGGGATTTTAACTTTCCAAACATAGACTGGGACTGCCATAGTGTTAAGGGTTTAGATGGAGAGGAAGTTGTTAAGTATGTACAAGCCAATTTTCTGATTCACTATGTGGATGTACCTACTAGAGAAATGTCAAGTTTTGCACCACTCTTGGGAAGTAAGGCAGGGCTGGTGACTGAGGTGTCAGTGGGGGAGCACTTTGGGACCAGCGACCATAATTCTATTAGATGTAAAATAATGATGGAAAAGGATAGAACAGATCTAAAAGCTGAAGTTCTAAATTGGAGAAAGGCCAATTTTGATGGTATTAGGTAAGAATTTTCAAAAGCTGATTGGGGGCAAATGTTCTTAGGTAAAGGGAGTAAGGCAGGGCTGGTGACTGAGGTGTCAGTGGGGGAGCACTTTGGGACCAGCGACCATAATTCTATTAGATGTAAAATAATGATGGAAAAGGATAGAACAGATCTAAAAGCTGAAGTTCTAAATTGGAGAAAGGCCAATTTTGATGGTATTAGGTAAGAATTTTCAAAAGCTGATTGGGGGCAAATGTTCTTAGGTAAAGGGATGGCTGGAAAATGGGAAGCATTCAGAAATGAGATAACAAGACTCCAGAGAAAGTATATTCCTGTTAGGGTGAAAGGAAAGGCTGGTAGGTATAGGGAATGCTGGATGACTAAAGAAATTGAGGGTTTGGTTAAGAAAAAGAATGAAGCAAATGTAAGGTATAGATAGGATAGATCGAGTGAATCCTTAGAAGAGTATAAAGGCAGTAGGAGTATACTTAAGAG
>NC_057711.1:93656936-93703128 GCF_004010195.1 Chiloscyllium plagiosum
CAGGATGTACATGTATTTGGAAAGGCAAGGACTGATTAGGGATAGTCAACATGGTTTTGTGCATGGGAAATCATGTCTCTCAAACTCGCTTGAGTTTTTTGAGGAAGTAACAAAGAGGATTGATGAGGACAGAGCGGTAGATGTGATCTATGTGGACTTCAGTAAGGCGTTCGACAAGGTTCCCCATGGGAGACTGATTAGCAAGGTTAGATCTCGTGGAATACAGGGAGAACTAGCCATTTGGATACAGAACTGGCTCAAAGGTAGAAGACAGAGGGCGGTGGTGGAGGATTGTTTTTCAGACTGGAGGCCTGTGACCAGTGGAGTGCCACAAGAATTTGTGCTGGATCCTCTACTTTTTGTCATTTACATAAATGATTTCGATGTGAGCATAAGAGGTACAGTCAGTAAGTTTGCGGATGACACCAAAATTGGAGGTGTAGTGGACAGCGAAAAGGGTTGCCTCAGATTACAACAGGATCTTGACCAGATGGGCCAGTGTGCTGAGAAGTGGCAGATGGAGTTTAATTCAGATAAACATGAGAAGCTGCATTTTGGGATAGCAAATCTTAGCAGGACTTATACACTTAATGGTAAGGCCCTAGGGAGTGTTGCTGAACAAAGAGACCTTGAAGTGCAGGTTCATAACTCCTTGAAAGTGGAATCGCAGGATAAGGAAGAAGGCGTTTGGTATGCTTTCCTGTATTGAGTACAGGAGTTGGGAGGTCATGTTGTGGCTGTACAAGATTTTGGTTAGGCCGCGGTTGGAATACTGCATGCAATTCTGGTCTCCTTCCTATCGGAAAGATGTTGTGAAACTTGAAAAGGTTCAGAAAAGGTTTACAAAGATGTTGCCAGGTTGAAGGATTTGAGCTATAGGGAGAGGCTGAACAGGCTGGGGCTGTTTTCCTTGGAGCATCGGAGGCTGAGGGGTGACCTTATAGAGGTTTACAAAGTTATAAGGGGGCATGGATAGGGTAAATAGGCAAAGTCTTTTCCCTGAGGTCAGGGAGTCCAGAACTAGAGGGCATAGGTTTAGGGTGAGAGGGGAAAAGTACAAAAGAGACCTATGGGGCAACTTTTTCATGCAGAGGGTGGTACGTGTATGGATGAGCTGCCAGAGGAAATGGTGGAGGCTGGTACAATTGCAATATTTAAGAGGCATTTGGATGGGCATATGAATAGGAAGGGTTTGGAGGGATATGGGCCGGGTGCTGGCAGGTGGGACTGGATTAGGTTGGGATATCTGGTCGGCATGGATGGGTTGGACTGAGGGGTCTGTTTCCATGCTGTAGATCTCTATGACTCTATGACTCTGCCTACTCTTCTCCTTATTAATGCTACCTTCATGATTCTTACAGTCTCCAGTCTCCACCTCGCTGTCTACTTGTCTTCCCTTCTGGTTCCCAGCCTCCTGCCACATTAGTTTAAAACCTCCCCAACAGCAGTAGCAAATCTCCCCCAAGGACATTATTTCCAGTTTGGTCCAGGTGTAGACCATCCAATTTGTAATAATCACACCTTCTCCAGAACCGATCCCAATGTCCAACAAATCTGAACCCCTCCCTCCTACACCATACCTCAAGCCACATGTTCATCCTGAGATCACTACCCTTTGAGGTCCTCCTTTTTAACTTTTCGCCTAGCTCCCTGAGTTCTGCTTTCAGGACCTCATGTTTTTTTACTAATATCGTTGGTGCCTATATGCACCAAGACAACTGGCTGTTCACCATCCCCTCTTAGAATGCTCTGCAGTCAATCAGTGCAGATTGACCCTGCCACCTGGGAGGCAATATACCATCCGGGAGTCCCATTTTCAGCCTATCTACGCCCCTTACAATGGAATCCCCTATGGCTATGGTCCTACTAGTCTTTTTCCCACCTTTCTGAACAGCAGTGCCCTCCACATGATCTTGGCAACTGCTGCCCTCCCCTGGTGAGCCATCTCCCCCAACAATATCCAAACGGTATACCTGCTTTGGAGGGAGATGACCGCAGGGGACACCTGCACTGCCTTCCTAAATGTTTTCTGCCATTTGGCCACCCATTCACTGTCTCCCTCAGCAATTTTAACCTGCGGTAGGACCAGTTCACTAAACATGCTATCTAGGACCACCTCAACATCGCGGATGCTCCATAATGAGTCCATCTGCAGCTTCAGAGCCGTCATGCCATCAAACAAGAGCTGCAACTGGATACACTTGCAAGTGTAACAGTCAGGAACGTCACACTCGTTCTTAAGCTCCACATCAAGCAAGAGGCACATGCCATGGGTCTGAGGACCCCTGCCATTGTAAGCTTTAGCTTTATATCAACTAACTAAAACCAAACAATGCACTTTAATATATGAAAAAAAGAGAAAAAATAAATACCCACCTTACAGAGTCTTTTTCTTCCGGTTAGATGAGGGGGCAGGGAGGAGAAACGGGAGGAATACACATGTAGTATCTCTGGTTTAGCTGCTGCCCAAATATATACTAAGTCCTTACCTTCCCGGCAGCTTCCTCGTCTCCACGTCACCTCCGCTCTGTCTCCCACTGCTCCCAGACAGAGTATGGAGAATTGGTTGGCAAACAGGAAACGAAGAGTGGGAATATTTTTTTTTCTCTGAGAGGCAGGCAGTGACTTATGGGGCACTGAAGGGTTCAGTGCTTGGTTCCTGGTTATTCATAATATATGTCAATGACTTAGATGAAAGAACTAAACATGATATTTCCAAGTTTGCAGATGACACAAAGATGGCTGGGTGAGTGAACTATGGGGAGGATGGAGAGGTGCTTCAATGTGGTTTGAACAAGTTGAGTGAGTGAACAGATGCATGACAAATGCAGTGTAATGTGCAGAAATACTAGGCTATCCACTTTGGTCACAAAAGTGGAAAGGCTGATTATTATCTGAATGGTGCTAGATTGAGAAAGGGAGAAGTGCAACGAGACCTGGATGTCCTTTTACACCTTCACTGAAAGTGAACATGCAGGTACAGCAGGGAGTGAAGAAAGCAAAGGAAATGTTGGTTTTCATATCATGAGGGTTCCGCGTTAAGGAACAGAGCTGTCTTGCTGCAGTTGTACAAAGCTTTGGTGAGAGGAATAGAGGTGTGTAATTTTGAAATCCTTACTTGTAGGTTTGCGCACTGAGTTAGAAGGTTCATTTTCAGACGTTTCATTACCATACTAGGTAACATCTTCAGTAAGCCTCTGGATGAAGCATTGGCGGTGTAGCCTACTTTCTATTTGTGTTTGGGTTTCCTTGGGTTGGTGATGTCATTTCCTGTGGTGACATAATTTCCTATGGTGATGTCATTTCATGTTCTTTTTCTCAGGGAATGGTAAATGGGATCCAAGCCAATGTGTTTGTTGATAGAGTTCCGTTTGGTATGCCATGCTTCTAGGAATTCTGGTGCGTGTCTCTGTTTGGCATGTTCTAGGATGGATGTGTTGTCCCAGTCGAAGTGGTGTCCTTCCTCATCTGTATGTCAGGATATTAGTAAGAGTGGGTCATGTATTTTTGTGGCTAGTTTTGATGTTCATGTCTCCTGGTGGCCAGTTTTCTGCCTGTTTGTCTAATGTAGTGGCTGTTGCAGTTCTTGCAAGATATTTTGTAAATGACATTAGTTTTGCTTGTTGTCTGTATCAAGTCTTTCAAGTTCATTAGCTGCTGTTTTAGTGTGTTGGTGGGTTTGTGGACTACCATGATGTTAAGACATCTGAGTAGTCTGGCAGTCATTTGTGAGATGTCTTTGATGCAGGGGAGAGTAGCTCGGGTTTCTGGATGTGTTTTGTCGACTTGTTTAGGTTTGTTGCTGAGAAATCAGTGGACTGTGTTCATTGTGTACCTGTTCTTTTTGAATACAATGTATTGATGATTTTCCTCTTTGCACAGTTCCTCTGTGCTGCAGTGTGTGGTGGCTTGTAGAAATAATGTTCTATTGCAGCTTCGTTTATGGGTGTTGGGATGATTGCTTCCGTGTTCAGTATTTGGTCAATATGTGTTGTTTTCCTGCAGACACTGGTTTGAAGTTCCCCATTGGCTGTTCTTTCTATTGCGACATCTAGGAATGGCAGTTTGTTGTTGTTTTCCTCCTCTTTAGTGAATTTTATGTCAGTAAGGGTATTTTTGATAGCCTTGAAGGTTTCCTCTAATTTGATCATTTTAGTGATGACAAAGGTGTCATCCACGTAGTGGGCCCAAAGTTTGGGTTGGATGGTTGGCAGAGCTGTTTGTTCGGGTCTCTGCATTACTGCCTCTGCTAATAACCCTGATATTGGAGATCCCATGGGTGTTCCGTTGGTTGTCTGTAGGTTTTGTTGTTGAAGGTGAAGTGGGTGGTAAGGCATAGGACCACTAGGTTGATGATATTGTCCTTGCTGATAAAGTTGATGGTATTTGTTGAATGTGTCTTTGGTTTGTCTAATAATGTCGTCTAATAATGTTGATGTTTATGGATGTGAACAGGGCTGTTACGTCAAAGGAGACCATTATTTCATCCTCTTCTATCTTGGTGTCTTTGATAATCTTCAGGAATTCTTGGGTGGAGTGGATGGAGTGATGTGAGTCTTCCACTAAGTGTTTTAGTCTTTAGTGTAGCTCCTTGGCAAATCTGTAGGTTGGTGTTCCAGGTAGCGAGACTATGGGTCTGAGGGGGGCTCCTGGTTTGTAAATTTTGGGTAATCTGTAGAAGTGTGGTGTGTCCAACCTAGATTCTGAAGGGAGAAAATAGAGAGTTGGGCAGGATTTTAAAAAGGAGGTCCTCAGGGTTAGTAATATCTGGATTACTGCTGGTGCTGCGAGTTAGTGAGGGTGGGAATAGGAGGATAGATCAGATGAATGCATGGCTGAGGAGCTGGTATATGGGAGAAGGATTCATATTTTTAGAATGCGGATTTGTGGGCTATCATGATGCTAAGGGGTCGGAGTAGTCTGGCAGTCATTTCTGAGATGTCTTTGATGTAGGGGAGAGTGGCTAAGGTTTCTGGACGTGTTGGCTCTGGACATTCTGGTTATGGAGAGAGAACAAACGTACGTTCACCAGACTGATTTCTGGCATGGATGGAATGACAATAGTGAGAAAATGGATCGGTTAGGATGCTTGTTCCTGCCCCCAACCCAGCCACAAAAGCCCAAGAAAAGAGACAGCACAACATGGATGAAGAGGCTCAGACACCTGGTCTTACACTGGCAGCCTGCAAGAACTGCCATTGCGTGTGACTTGAAGGCCAGTACAGAATTGTTATCAATATGCAGTGTGTTATTTGTCTGATTGGTTGTACTTAGATCAATTTTGGCCTTTTTGGCTACTCTTTAAAGAGCAATGTCGCAGATAAATGCTGCTCCAGCAAACTAAGTTAAGGATGTCAGTGGAATCAGCATGCTTACCTAGATACTGTCTAAATTACCTTGCCTGCCAGACAGCTTCCTGTCTGAGTGGCATGGTGACTCACTGGTTAGCATGTCTGCCTCACAGTAGTAGGGACCTGGGTTTGGCTCCAACCTTGGGCGACTGTGAGGATTGCACATTCCCCTTGTCTGCATGGGTTTCCTCTGGGTGCTCTGGTTTCCTTCAGCAGTCCATAGATGTGCGGGTGAGTTAAATTGGTCATGCTAAATTGCCAATAGTGTCCAGGAATGTGCAGGTTAGGTGGATTAGCCAAAGGAAATGCATGGTTACAGGGATGAGATGGGGCAGGTCTGGGTGAGATGTTCTTCAAATGGATGGTGTGGATTCAATGGGCCGAATGACCTGCTTCCACATGGTAAGGATTCTATGATTCTGTCACTGTGGAAATACATGGAGGGTTTTAGCTCCAAATGATTAGAGCCCTGACAGCAGCCTCTGCCCCATTTCCTCATAATCTTGAAGACTCAGAGAGACTGTTACAGCTGCCAGCCAGCCTACCTAGTCTTTGTGTAGGCATATGACCTACTCCTCCAATCTTCCACTCAGGAGACAAAAACACTCTGCAGCAAATCCAGGACATCAAATATCTGAATAATTCATTACATATACTTAAGGCTGAGGTTAACAAATTTTTAATCAGTAAGGGCATCGAGGGTTTGGTGAAAAGGCAGAAAAGTAGAGTCGAGGTTTACCAGATAAGCTATGATCTCATTGTCTGGCATCTTTACCCGTCTAGCCGACAAATAACTCCAGACTCACAGGACTGGGGTTGACTCTTTACTGACCTTGGGGCAATTAGTGGTAGGCAGTAAATGCTAACCTAGCCAGTGACACCACATCCCATGAAATAGTAAAAACGAAACTCCTGATCATTGTTGTGTTATATCCTCAGCTTTGTTTTTCTTATATTATACACCATGTTTTTAAATTGAAATGTCCACTGCAATCTTAGATACATTGTCTGTCTTTGAATGAGAATAAATGTGCAAATCTGAAGCAAGAATTTAAGGTCATAGAATCCCTACTGTGTGGAAACAGGCCATTTGGCCCATCCACCCTCTGAACAGCATTCCACCCAGACCTACCATCTACTCTATCCTTCTAACCCTGCATTCCCCATAGCTAACCCAACTAGCCTACACATCCCTGGACACTAATTTTAGCAAGGCCAATCCACCTAACCTGCACATCTCCTCATGCAGACATGGGGAGAATGTGCAAACTACACACAGAGAGTCGTCCTGAGGGTGGAAGCAAACCCGGGTCCCTGACTTAACCACTGAGCCACCGTGCCATCCTGTTGTGCAAAAAATTGTGTAAGAGAATGTTGATTTGCCCTTACATCTCATGAGTTAATGAAAATGTAGCTCTTAGTCCGAATGATGCTGTTACAAATTCCTTCATTTTTCTTTCAGAGAGAGAATGCCTGGATTCCAGTCAGAATCAGGAATGCGTTTCCCAATTTGTCTCCAAAAGCAAGTTTTATTGCAATGTACATCCTGGAAGTGGATCAATTCATTCTGACCCCCATAACCACACACACTCTGGATGGTGAAGACAGCGAGAGCCCCAAAACTCAACTTGTCTTCAATGTCACCAAGCCACCTCTACAAGGTTTTATTACCCATTTATCTGACCACACCAAGCCAATCACATCTTTCACCTGGATTGATCTAAATGAGATGCTCATTGCATTTCAACCTCCAAATAACAGCCACACTGAAAGGAGGAACTATGAGGTATGTAAAGCAATAGGATTTTTTGGCTCAGAGTTAGAACAGAGATTGAAGAAAGAACATGTACTTTCAATAACAAACCCTGTGAATCTCAATCTCTTTAAAATTAACAACATTAATTATGAAGTCAGTTTAAGAACAGGAGTGATTGTCCTGAGGTTAAGTCCCAGACCCACACCTGAATCAGTTCTGTACTTTGTTGTGTATCTTCAATTAGAACAAAATAAATCTCTTATAATGTAATTATTTTATTATTATATGTACATTATCTTATATGTAATTCTGCTGGGATTTTGGCTTTGAGACTGGAATCAGGAGTTGGGAATTTTCCAGACTCCATGTCCCTGCCTCTGCCTTCGGAGTGTTGCTCACCATATTAGCATCTTGATGTTACATCAGGGAAAAGAGATAGTGGGCCCAGAAGGTTAGAATGCCAACTTCATTTAGTGGGAGAGTGATATGAAATGTCGTTATACCTTTTGACCCTTACCTCTTACACCCCAACCATTCCCCCAAACCATCTATGTCCATGTTTCCGGCAAATCCCATCAACCAAATTACACAATATATATATATAAAACCAATAACGCATATTATGTTATGGACCAGGCCAGACCTCTTACAACATTTCAAGAAGGTAACCCAGACTCTCACTTTGCTACTTGATTTTAAGCAAGTGTATCCTGTATATTCCATGAGAGAATCAGCTGGTCAGACTACTTAGTTTGAAGCAAAACAGAATTTATTGACAAAATTACTGAATGACACACCAAGAATAGAAAACAGAATACTGAATAACTTATCCTATCCAAAAACCCCAACAGACTATCCCAACTTAATGATGCTGTTCCAAAATGCTTGTAATAATTCCCATAAGCACCCCTTAGCACAATCACAAGTTTTTACAGGAATGCAGTCAGAGAGAGAGAGAGAGAGTTCAGCAGCCTTTGTTCTCACACACACACACACACAGCTGCATTCAAACCAGACCAGAGAATAGCCGAACTGAGAAATGGCCACTCCCTCTTAATTAACAACTGTTTTTCTTTAACTTCTGTCTGAGAGGCAGTATCTGTTAGCTGTAAACAAATTGGCCCTGAAATCCATCCAACCTCAGACATTTCCGAACCTGTGTCATTACTACCTCTCTGAAAAAGAAACCCAAGGACAACCTAACCTTGTTAAAAGAACAGCTTCATCACAATTATAACACTGACAAATCCTTGCAATGTTTATACAATGAACAAAATCCCTTTGAGACATATTAACCTTTTTCTATTCTCATAAATTGTTCAAATCAAATAGAGGCAATGGAAGACCATTCAAGAAACCTTTAATCCACTTAATACTGCTTTGTCTTCAATTATCCAGATAGTGTTACGTTTGGCTGCCTTTCCATTCCTCCTCATTCTGTGATTGAGTTTTATAGTATTCCCTCAATAATTCACCTGTATTTCCTGTCAATAAATGTTTCTAATCTACCTAGATCAGATCCCTTTCCAACTCAGTGAATTTCATCCAGCTGAGTGTTAGCACTATAGAAGTAGTCCATACAGGAAACTCCTCTGTATTGTTTTAAAAGGGTGAAGGAAATTTCTTCGTCAGTTTATTTGTGGGTGCACAGACTCCCGAGGAAGTGTTGGGTTTCTAGAACCAAGTTTCATGCTGGCAGGTGTCCATTCAGCTGGAAGGTACCCACATATTTGAGACTCCTTGATTCTTGTGTATTTTTGGGGTCAAGCTCCCTCCTTCCTACCCTTTCCATAACTACTGTTACAGTCTGCAGTAACCTAATTAAAGTCCGCTATTATCACAAGTATTTGGTCTTTGTACCTGTCTCCCTCTCTCATTTTCTTCTAAACTTGTTTATTTGTGTTTTTCTCATTAGTTGCTGAAAGACAGAATGAGGCTAGTAGAGCGATTTTACTTGTACCAAACCAGATCAAACCAAATACGTTCTGTATTTTACTCCTCCAAAATATTCTCTCTCCATAGCATTCTATTAATATGTATTGATACATTAATACATATTTTCTCCAAAATTAATTTTTTCATTTCCTTCTTTGTTTCATTCTAATTCTTTCCTTAGCACTTTATTACTGTTTAAAAGAAAATCAAAACAAATTAAATTAATTCACCAGTCCCATGTGCACCTTACCTTTTCAAGAATTTAGTTTTAAGAACATCATGTGCTGTGTGTGTCCAACGTTGCAACTCTGCCTGAAGTTATCCTGCAATGGGTTTGCAAGTGATATATGCACAAGTCAGTTGATTTCTGTAGTAGCTGCTTCATAACTTATAACGTATTTTACAGTATTAAATAAACTAGTGCACAGAATTAATCAAGTCCTCCATGAATGCCTGATTAACAGACCATTATTAATAACATGAACCCCCACCCCCATCCAGTAGACCTTCAGGAATTCAGGCATTCATTTTGGATGACTGAGTTGTTGTTGTGACAGTGTTCATTTTTCCTCAACTGCAGGTTAGAGCTGATGCTGCTCATTCTTTCTGTCCACTTCATTCCCAGGCTGCCTGTACAATTTTTTTTTGTATGATCTATTGACCCTATGTTTAAAGGCTTTCTGATGTAACAACCAATTTGTTTTTGTATTTTTGAGGGCCTGCACCCTAATTTTTGCTTTCCCTTCAACCCCATAGTCTTGATCTTGGCATCCCATCAAAGGACTGCCTCATCTGTCTACTCCTAATTGTGGCTGTGGTGGTCCACGCAATGGGTTATGGATCATGTTATTAATGCCTTTCAGTTGACACCCAAGTAAGCCTGGAGAGATAGCACACGGTGTCTACTGGCATGATTGAGTACTGTGACCTGGGGAGACACATGATCTGCAGGGCTTTGCCCTTACAACAAACTCTTAAAATAAGTGAAGTTTTATCCTAAACATTTGATTTATGTTACATTGCCATTTAAAGGGATTGTTATGTTTTTAGTTTAATTAATTTGGCTTCATTTGGCTCACTCAATTTGTCAAGAATGTAAAGAAGCACAGGAACAGAACAGAGTCAGGGAATATATACTTGTAATGTTATACTCCTTGAATAAATCTGTTACAAGTCAGGACCAGGTCTGGTTTGTTCCTTTACCAAATGACTCTGTAACAGCAATTATATACAAAGTGATCTGAATTAGCTTTTTTTTGTAGTTTAAGGCCTCTTTAAGGCCTTCCGATGGATAGATATCCAGTTTTAATGCAGTTATCCAACCAGAAAGATCCAAGAGAACCTGAATGGAGCTAAAAAAAAAAGAAATACTAGAGATCACAGCATCCATGGAGAGAGAGCAAGCTAACACTTTGAGACTACATGATTCTTCATTAGAGCTGAAGGATATTTTCACTCTGAAGAGTTATGTATACTCAAAATGTTAGCTTGCTCTCTCTTCAAGGATGCTATCTGGACCACTGTGATCTGCAGCATTTGTTGTTTTCAGCACAGATTCCAACATCCGCGGTAATTTACTCCTACAACTTGAATGAAGCATTTGTGAGTGGTAGATTAGATTAAATTACTTACAGTGTGGAAACAGGCCCTTCGGCACAACAAGTCCACACCGACCTGCCGAAGCGCACCCACCCAGACCCATTCCTCTACATTTACTCCTGCACCTAACACTACGGGCAATTTAGCATGGCCAGTTCACCTAACCTGCACATTTTTGGACTGTGGGAGGAAACCGGAGCACCCGGAGGAAACCCACGCAGACACGGGGAGAATGTGCAAACTCCACACAGTCAGTCGCCTGAGGCGGAAATTGAACCTGGGTCTTTGGCGCTGTGAGGCAACAGTGCTAACCATTGTGCCACTGTGCCGTCCATAGTGTCTGTGCCAATTTCCTGTTTTTACACCAAAAATGCAGCGTTCTATGGCTGCAAAGGGAAGATAAACATCTTTTACTGTTGTGATTGTATGTATATAAATTTGTGATCGTCCAAGAAGCATTAAGTTTATACCTTGAAAATAAATTCTCCATGTGTAAGATTAAATTTTATGGGTGATCTGTTAACATAGGTCTCTAACTGTTGGAAGTAGGAACTATGCACTTTCCATCTTAATGTTATAAATGTGGAGCATGTTTTTAAGTGGAGTGACCACAGAGTATTAGGTTGAAATCATTCTGCATCTTGACATGCTTAAGTTTAATTTATGGATGAGATGGACTTTTGCTTTTGCTTTCTGCAGTCTCTTGGGCTTGAGGTGTAGGATAGATTTCTGAGGTCCATAGCCATTTTGAAGTTTCTCTGACTCAAAAGTAGTGAGTAGGACTGTTGTCTTGGGCCTCTGGCACTCCTCCTGTTAAAATAATGGCTTGGATCTTGACTCTACTCCTTTCTATAACAGGTTGAATTTGAAGTTCACGACTTCTATTTCAGGAATAGTGCACCAATCATGGTGCACATCTCAATCAGGACAACTGATACTAATGCTCCCAGAGTTTCGTGGAACATGGGTGAGTGTCTATCCAGGTTTAATCTTTGACTATTGAATTTTGTCCACACAAGGTGTCAGGATATTAATTGCAATATCTTTTGCACAGCAGGCAGTTTAAAAGTATTTCACACCATAGTTTCTACTTTTGCTTATGTAAGATTGATTTAATTGGCTACTAGAGTTAATAACACTTGGCTCTAACTCATAGATAACTTTCCACACCTAACTCTACATCAAACTCTCACCTGAATCTTAGATCGACCTTTTTTTCCCAAATTAAAATGGGAGAACCTGTTAACAAGTGATTATAACCATCAAGCTGCTCATGCAATCCAGATTAATAAAACACGTCATGGAGTTACTCGTGGCAGCATGCTTATCATGACAATATTTTAATCAATCTTTAGTTACCTCAGCCTTCCTGGAGTTGGTGATATTTTAAGCTCCATTATTTTCACTTTTAACCAAGAATACAAGAATGTTTAAAATGACTTAGGTGCGCAACTGTGTAAACATTGCTTTCTTTCCCTGGTGAAAATAAGGTTCCTGAAGCAGCACACTGGATCTATCCATCAGCACTGTTCACACTGACATAACAATAGTGATGTTCATGCTTAATGGAACAGCTTTTATATCTCAATTTCCCACTATTTCCCTCCTATTCCTTTACCTCTCAGCTTTGACTTGCCAATCCAGACAAATTGTTGCAAATATTTTAACGATCCCCTGTATACATTCTCTATACAGATCAATAACTTCTAAAGAGATCCAAATTTCCTGTTGGATGGCTGGAAGGATAAACTAACAAAATTTCAAATCTTAAGACTTTTACTGAAACACACAAGCTAAAAACGACTTTGATGAAACACTTGAATAAAGGCAAAATACTGCAGATGCTAAATAATACTTTAAAAGGTAATTTATATTCTACCACAGTGAACAGGTTTTCTAATTTAACATTTACAAGAAGGGAAAATCTCCAGCCATGGTTTTACTTTCCCCTGTTCTTTAAATAGATACTCTATTCTACCAGAGCCATTTCAAAGTGATTCTCAGTTCTTGAGAATCTTTCCTTTTCCTTCTTTTCTCCATAACTCCCACTTTCCAAACTAACTTTAACATTGAGGGCAAATTAGAGCTGATTCCTTTCAGATAATCTTAGACTAACCTTCCAGTCTTGTGTAAACTCTTGTTAACCTGATCCCTTCAACCTGACTATGAGATCCTACCAACATTCTGACATGGTAAACCACAGAGACTTACTGTCTTTGTTGCTGTGCTCTCTTTCTCTTGGACCTTTGCGGACAATCTATCTGTGAGGTTCAGTGATACATTGATCCTTTAGTGGCTTTCTCTCAAAGCCCATCTCCATGGAAACATAAATCACATGGGTTTGTGTTCGGGTAAAATTAATCATTGTGTTCTTTTGTGTTCCAACTTTATAGTATCTTGAAAATAAATAGGTAATTTAAATTTTAATTGTTTATAAAAACTGACATTCTGAACCTCATCTTGGGACTTGAGACTTTGAAGATGAACATTGTCAGCTCAGATACTACATTCAATGATTATAGGTGTGAATCTCTTGCACTGCTTTCCCCATGAAGAAATCTAGGCCTCTCCTTCGAAGCCAACCTGGCTTGCTGTTGGCAGAATTGCAAACATTTCTTCATTTTGCGACACATTTTAGGCAGTCTCAAAACATAACCATCTTCTAAATCCTCACATTTGTAACAATATCTATTGAAAATTTTGATTTCTTTTATTCTATCATTTTTACCCACTTCTACAGCTTCTGCATGAATAGCATCTCACCATGTAGAAAACTCACATTGATAATTATATTAATATATAAATTGTAAGAATTTTGCCATTCCGGGAATCGTTTAGCCATTCACTAATAACAATGATAAAGTGAAGCTGAAGTTTTTTTTGTTTTGATTTTCACTATTCAGGACTTGACCTTTTGGAAGGCCAGTCTCGAACTATCACCTGGGAGCAGTTTCAGGTAGTGGATAATGATGCCCTCAGTGCAGTCCGTTTGATTACTGTGGATGGTTTACTACATGGGCGACTTACTGTAAGAGGTTAATGTCCATTTACCATTTCACTGTATATGAATGTTGGTGCATGTGTTCAATTCCCTGGAGCTACAAAATATGATGAAGACAGCACTGGAGATGTAACTCTGAACAAGAGCAAAGATTGGGTAAATTACTCATCTCCAGAAGTCAGACCTTTCAGAGTGGGGAACCTTTACCCAAATGTTAATTCTGCCTGTGTAAGCCTTGGTCATGCGCCAGTTTATTATTAGTCATGATGGACCTCAAAGCTGACTGATAGGATCCAATATTGGAAGATTTAGTATCCTTTTAATGTCATCTGAATGTAGTCCAGGGACCTTCAAACAACTTATTAAAGACCAGTCTTGAATCTGGAATCTTCTCAGTTTCTATTACTCTGGTACACACTATTTAATACAGAAGGATGCTCCAGAAATACTCCCATCCTCAATAATGAGGAGGCCAACACATCAGTTAACAATCATCATCATTTTTCACTTTAAACAAAGTGGGCAGCATGGTAGCTCAGTGGTTAGCATTGCTGCTTCACAGCACCAGGGACCTGGGTTCAATTCCTACCTTGAGGAGAAAGTGAGGTCTGCAGATGCTGGAGATCAGAGCTGGAAATGTGTTGCTGGAAAAGCGCAGCAGGTCAGGCAGCATCCAGGGAACAGGAGAATCGACGTTTCGGGCTAAATTGTCCATAGTGTCAGGTACATTAGTCAGGGGTAAATGTAGGGGAATAGGGTTGCTCTTTGGAGGGTCGGTGTGGAGTTGTTGGGCTGAAGGGCTTATGCCCGAGACGTCAATTCTCCTGTTCCTTTGATGCTGCCTGACCTGCTGCGCTTTTGCAGCAACACATTTTTAAGCTCTGATCTCCAGCATCTGCAGTCCTCACTTTCTCCTAAAGAATTCCTACTCCATGATCCTTGGGCTGCATGTGTGTTCAAGTCTCATGTTAATTCTGCTGTAGTCAGCAGGATTCCACAGCACAGGCACTAAATCTTTGTGCCTGGCTGAGATGGAGTAGATGAAAATGGCAATGTCTATGAAGGAAGCTGAATTTGCTCCAGAGTCAGTTCTAGTAATGATGGAGGAAAACATAGAAATAAAAAACATAGAATCTCTATTGTGCCCAAAGACACCGTTCGGCCCATCGCATCTGGACCAACCTTGTGAACAGCAGTTGACCCAGAGCCAATCCCCACCCTACCCCCATAACCTCACATGTACCATGACTAATCCACCTAACCTACACATCCCTAGACAGTATGGAGTAATTTAGCACAGCCAATCTTTGGATTGTAGAAGGAAAGCAGAGAACCCAGTGGAAACCCATAGAGACACCAGGAGATCATGCGAGCTCCACATAGACAATTGACCAAGGCTGGAATGAACCTGAGTCCCTTGTGCTGTGCTAATCACTGAGTCACTCTGCTGTCTGTAATCAGACTTTTCGGCCAGATGTAGGCAAAGGCTTCCCACGAGTATTCCCTTCACGCTACAAAGCAAGTGGTTGCAGTGGTCAGATATTCTATGTGCCGATGATTAGGACACTGGACCCATTTAGGGGAACATCAGAAACAGTCAATGATCAAGGAGTTGAAGACTGGATTGCGGACATGTGGCATGTAGCCAAGGGCCTCAACATGAATGAGAAGACAGTGTTCGCTGTGGAACATCGGTGTGGGAAAGCCCACCGGGAAATTCTGGTAGGTGATACAGATGTTCAAGGAAGTCCACAGAGTATAAGAGCTCAAGGTTTTGGAGCTAGCATATTGGTATGGATAGAGAACTGGCTGATGGACAGGAAACAGCGAGTGAGGATCAGGAGTTCTTTTTCAGATTGGCATCCTGTAACCAATGGAGTTCCACAGGGATCAGTTTTGGAATCACACCTGTCCACAATATTTATAAATGACTTGCAAGAAGGAAATGAATGTGCTGTAACCAAGTTTGTAAATGACATTGGCTTGGCCACTTTTGGAATACTGTGTTCAATTCTGGTCTCCCTGCTGTAGGAAAGATGTTGTCAAATTGAGAGGGTTCAGAAAGGATTTACAAGGATTTTGCCAGGGTTGGAGGGTTTGAGCTTTAAGGAGAGGCTGAAAAGGCTGGCGCTATTTTCCCTAGAGCGTCAGAGGCTGAGACGTGATGTTATAGAAGTTTATAAAATCATGCGGGTCGTAGATAGGGTAAATAGCCAAGTTCATTTTCCCAGCGTAGGCGTGTCCAGAACTAGAGGGCAGAGGTTTAAGCTGAGAGGGGAAAGGTTTAAAAGGGATCTAAGAGGAACTTTTTCATGTGCTTGTATGAAATGAGTTGCCAGAGGAAGTAATGGAGGCTTGTATAGCTACAACATTTAGAATGGGCGTATGAAGAGAAAGGATTTAGAGGGCTATAAGCTGAATGCTGGTAAATAAAACTAGATTTATCTAGGATATTTGGTCGGCATGGACAAGTTGCTCCAAAGGGTCTGTTTCTATGCCATATATCTCCATGACATTATGTGATTCACTAGAATTGTTCCAGATATAAGAAACTTCAGTTATGAGGATAGATGGAAGAAGCCTGAGAGGAGATCTTATCTGAAGTTTTCAAAATCATGAGCAGGCTAGGCAGAGTAGATCAGGTTAAACAAAAATAAAAGGGCATAGATTTTTTAGTGTAAATGATGCAGTAGCATTATGAGAAAAGCCTGTTGTTGTGGTTATGTTCGCCGAGCTGGGAATTTGTGTTGCAGACGTTTCGTCCCCTGTCTAGGTGACATCCTCAGTGCTTGGGAGCCTCCTGTGAAGCGCTTCTGTGATCTTTCCTCCGGCAATTGTAGTGGTTTGAATCTGCCGCTTCTGGTTGTCCGTTCCAGCTGTCCACTGCAGTGGCCGGTATATTGGGTCCAGGTCGATGTGCTTGTTGATTGAATCAGTGGATGAGTGCCATGCCTCTAGGAATTCCCTGGCTATTCTCTGTTTGTCTTGCCCTATAATAGTAGTGTTGTCCCAGTCAAACTCATGTTGCTTGTCATCTGCATGTGTGGCTACTAAGGATAGCTGGTCGTGTTGTTTCGTGGCTAGTTGGTGTTCATGGATGCGGATCGTTAGCTGTCTTCCTGTTGGTTTTGCTCATGCCGGGTATGATGTTATGTTTCCCCTCCTCTCTCTGTTCCGACCCTTCATGGTTTTGAACAACTCTATCAAATCTCTTCCTCCTCTTCACTTCACAATGAAAAACAACCTCTGTTTTCCAATCAGTCCACCTAACTGAAGTTCCTCACCTTGGAACCATTCTCAAAAATATTTTCTGAACTATCACTAAAGTCTTCACATCCTTTCTAGAAGTGGTGGTTCAAACGTTGAATACAATACTCTGCTTAAGGGCAATTCAGTATTTATTTTTCCAAAGGTAATTGTAACAACTTTGCCTTTATACCCTATATTTCTGTTTATAGAGACCAGGATTCCAAATCTGTTGCAGTTATTTTTGCAACCTGCCACACACTGAGGTGTGCATATATCCCAATGGTGCTCTCCTCAATCTTTCAACCATAATATACCATGCCACACTTTTATGTGTTCAATCTCATCTCCACCCATTCGGTGATTGGTTTCTTCTTGAAGTCTAATTGTTACATCCTCACAGCTGTGTGTGGGGAAGATATGGTTGGCAGTAGTGGACTTTTAAAGGCCACAGGGTGTCCAACAAGATGGGTTCTGTCCTAAATTGAAGAAGCGCACTCAGATTAGCAGAATGGTCTGCACACACAGCGATATCAATTGTACTGGTGAAATGCCATGTGCAGCAGGGAGAGATTTTTTGCTGGCAGCAGAAGCTCATGGGCATCTAACATCCCTATCCACTCAACCATTTCTTTTTTTGGCCTTTTTCTACTTTCAACCCAGTCTTTTCATGTCTGTTGCTGCAGAAACCCCTGCCTACTCTCCTAATTATAGAATCCCTGAGGTATAGCTTATTAATAAAGTTGGATGGAAATTGATCCACTAGTTAATGTCATTTCTGTCATTTCCAGGTGGAAAAGGTTTTATGTTTACAGTCGATGACATCAAGTCTGGCGTTGTTCATTACCATCATGATGACAGTGACTCCACAAATGACTTCATTGTATTTCGAATTTTTGATGGTAATCATAGCACCCGGCACAAATTTCCCATTAACATCCTTCCAAAAGATGATAGCCCTCCATTCCTCATCAACAATGTCATCCTGGAACTTTATGAGGACCAGGAAATCCAGATTGAGAAGGTAATGCTTCAAGCCTCGGACATGGACTCAAGTGATGATTACATCCTCTTCAAAATCATCAAACCCCCTCAGGCTGGAGAAATTCTGAAAAGAACAGCTCCTGAACTGTCAGGTATTTGTTGAAATAGATTTTGATGATGTGGAATCAAATGTGTAACTGTTTTATTTTGTTATTGAATTTTAATTCCTCTGCCAGATATGGGCTGGGGAGGTGGGAGTAGAGATCAGGGCTTGGAGCTGGAAATGTGTTGCTGGAAAAGCGCAGCAGGTCAGGCAGCATCCAGGGAACAGGAGAATCGACGTTTCGAGCATAAGCCCTTCTTCAGGAATTCAGCCCTGAAGAAGGGCTTATGCCCAAAACGTCGATTCTCCTGTTCCCTGGATGCTGCCTGACCTGCTGCGCTTTTCCAGCAACACATTTCCAGCTTCAATTCCTACCTTGGGCAATTGTGTGGAGTTTGCAAATCCTCCTGGTGTCTACGTTGGTTTCTTCTGGTTACTCCAGTTTCCTCCCACAATCCAAAGATGTGCAGGTCAGGTGAATTCGCCATGATAGATTTACCATAGTTTTAGGTGCATTAGTCAGGGGTAAATATAGGATAAGGGAATGGCTCTGGGTGGGTTATTCTCCAGAGGGTTGGTGTGGACTTGTTGGGCTAAATGGACTGTTTCCATACTATAGGGAATCTAATCTAAAAGAAGTGCTGAGTGGTTAATGTCTCTTGGCCTCTTCCAGAGTCCCCAGCATCGCAGATGTGAGTTTTCAACCAATTTTGATTTACCAAACATGGTATCAAGAGATAGTTAAATGCACTTCAAGGTCTGTGGGCCTTGACAACATTCCAACAATTGTACTCAAGACTTGTGCTCTAGAACTATCTGCACCCTTAGCTAAGCTGTTCCAGTACAGCCATAAAATTGGCATCCACCAGAAAAAAAATGGAAAATTTCCCAAGTATGTTCTATGCACAAAAAGCAGAACGAATCCAACATGGCCAATTTCCACCCCATCAGTCTACACTTGATCATCAGTAAAGTGATGGAAAGTGTCATCAACAGTGCTATTAAGTAGCTCACCCATAGCAATATTCTACCCACTGATGCTCAATTTGGGTTCTTCTAGTGGTCCTGACCTCTTGACAGCCTTGGTTCAAATGAGAACAAAAGAGTATAATTCTAGAAGTTGGTGAGAGTGACTGCACTTGACGTAAAAGCTGAGTGTAACATCAAGGAACTTTTGCAAAATTGGAGTAAATGGAAATGGGGGAAAAGCCCTCCACTGTTTCGAGTCATACGTTGCACAAAGGAAGATTATCGATGGTCAGTCATCTCACCAAAGGATATCTCTCTGGGAGTTCCTGAGGGTAGTGGCCATCTTCAGTTGCATCACCATGTCTCCATCATAATACCAGAATTGGGGATGTTCACTGATGAATAACACAGATACTGAAGCAGTCCATGTCCAAGTGAAGCAAGACATAGACAATATCCTGGTTTGGGCTGATAAGTAGCAAGTTACATTCGTGCCACATAAATGACAATCAGCTGAACAGAATTAACCAAATAAGTATGGTGGTCACAACAATATGTTGGAGGTAGTGAATTCTATGGTGAGTAACTCTACTCTGACTCCCCAAAGTCTATCCACCGCTTACACGTTAGGTGTATAATGGAGGACTCCCCAGTTGCCTAGAATTCAAGCAGTTCCAACATCATTTGAACTTGGCATTTATACTGGATAATACAGACTGCTTTGTTGGCACCTCATTCACTATCTACATTATTCCCATACTTCATCACCAAGGCGCAATAACAGTAATGTGTACCATATACAACACATACCACAGTAATTCATAAAGGCTCTATTGACAGCACCTTCCAAACCTACAAACTCTTGCCACCTCATAGGTCAACGACTACAAATACATTTGTCAGAATCTTCACAGCCCAAGCCTATGGGCATTGGTGAGTTGATTGGGAAAATATGGCCAGATCAGAAAGATGAGATTGCCGGTATCGGGAGAAAGAAAGTCTGATTCAGCAAACAAGCTTTGAACAGTGCAATACAAATCTCATTCATGCATATCAAGAGAGCTATTTTCTTGCCATTATTACCTAATCTCTCCTTATTAATCTCTCCTCTATTCTACCCACTGCTGAATAGAAACTAAATTGTGACAATCCCCAAAATGAAATTGAGTGGATATCGGTGAGTCCAGTTGGCCACTTGATCCTCTAGGTGTTCATCTTGAACACCATTCATCAACATCTTGGGGTGCACTCCATGGGGTAGCAGCCAGACTTGTACAGCCTCGCTCTAATCATGGCCCATCTTTGGCTCACTTACAAATCAGTTCTGGATTTCAATGCTGCACTTCAGTATACACTTGTACCTCTCATTGCAATGGTGTTACCAGGACATTTCGTGCACAAGGACAAAGGATTGGACCAGGGTGTATCTCTGGACTCTTTGCCTGCTTTCTTCATGCTCAATCCCTTGTGCCTACATTGATGCTATCTGTGTCTCTGGCTTCCCGTTTTGTCCTATTTCCCCTCAACCAGAGATTAAAGGCTGAAAGTACTTCTGGCGAGACTTGCCTTCTAGTACATACATAAAGCCCTAAATGGACATAGTTGTCAGCAATGATCAGTCAAGAGGGTGGATAATTTGCCATACATCACTATGCTGCATATGATTCAACCAAATGGCTACACCTCAAAGTCTAAGGTAAATAGTCCTTAGTGAAGTCAAGCCTTCGCTCAGGAATCCAGCAGTCCAGGTCACTGCAATCCACAGACTCAGCTACAGTCAGTCCTATAGGTTCAATTCAATCTGCGCTTGGTTTCATGTCAGAGAGCCACTAGAGGTCAGTCAGGGCCCTGGTCATCTATAAGTCATGATGTTCATCTGAGGCAGTCAAGTGAGTGTGCCACACTCAGTCCTGGTGTCAGCTCAGTGAAAGTCGAGGATATTATCTGGGTCACTGCTGTGGATAGGAAACATGGGGATGTCAGTTTTGTGGCATTGGAGGCAACAGGCTGAGATGCAGAGGAGACATTAATTATGAAGGGGAAAACTCAATATAATCTGGGTGAGAGATGATATTGCAATGGAAGGGATGGGTTACTGCCAGGGACCCATTCGCAGTCATAACCATCCTGGCATTGACGAGGGGTCAGTCCACTTACAATGGTTGACATGGCTGAGCTGGACAGGGAGACCAAGGATTTGATTTAATTTATTGTAGTCATGCATCTCAGTGCAGTGAAAAGCTTTGTTTTGGAAGCAGTGCATGCAGGTCATAGCAAACAAGGGCATGCAGATCAAAGGATGCTTAGACAAAGTGAGATGGGTTTTGGGGTGTGGTGATTGGTTTATTGTACACCAGCTCCCTGGTTCTGAAACTGGACTTATGTAAGAGAAATCTCGATTGTCCAAAAGACGTGGGCAGGGAGTATTTCATTTGGTTACTCGAAGTCCAGATAATCGAATGTTGGACAACATAATTTAGCCAAGCGTCGAGACCTTGCAATCTTGCCAGATAATCCGATATTTGGATAATCGAATGTCGGATAATCGAGGTTCTTCTATAGTGTGATGTGGTGTGGTGAAAACTACAGGAGGCAGATGCTTCAGAGGTAAAGGAAACTCTGATTATAACAAGCAAAATTGAAAATATGTACAATAAGTTGAAAAAAAATGAGTATTTCAAAAAGCCCAATGTTATGCATCAAACGAAGTGAGACTTATCTAACAGCTAACTCGCACCCAATTAAACTTTGCAGCCCCAACTTGGTGCTGTGGGTTTAAAATAACAGAAAGCTGTTAATTACTGGGTGTCAGCGAAAAGGAGAGAGAGAGAAAAAAACGCTAATCCCGGAGACCTATCCTGCTTCCTTTCTCTCCGGAGGCCCTGCACCGCCAGCACTGAAGCCCACCCTTCCTAACTAAAAACTGAGTTGGGACTGAGGGTCTTGGTGACCTTATGTTCACCCCTGAAATGGCTTCTGTTGATTTAGATGGAGGTGGATGTCGCTGGCACTGCCGCGGTCGGAATCTCAGCTCTCTGGCCACTCCTTATCAGTACATAAAGGTTCGTGGATGGATCATTTGCTCTCTTTCTTTTCTTTGACTCACTGCAACAAGGCTATGGCTGATTCTAGATTAGATTAGATTAGATTAGATTACTTACAGTGTGGAAACAGGTCCTTCGGCCCAACAAGTCCACACCGCCCCGCCGAAGCGCAACCCACCCATACCCCTACATTTACCCCTTACCTAACACTACGGGAAATTTAGCATGGCCAATTCACCTGATCTGCACATCTTTGGACTGTGGGAGGAAACCGGAGCACCCGGAGGAAACCCACGCAGACACGGGGAGAATGTGCAAACTCCACACAGTCAGTCGCCTGAGGCTGGAATTGAACCCGGGTGTCTGGCGCTGTGAGGCAACAGTGCTAACCACTGTGCCACTGTGCCGCCCATAGCTGTTAACAATGGTGATAGCTAGACAATATGTTGAAGGTGTTAGCCCCCTGTGTTCTCTGTCTATGATCTGATGTTTAGATTCTCTTGACTCTGGCCAAAGCTCTTGCTGAATCAAATCTCCCTTCGAGATTAGGGTTTCCCAGTTATACTAGGAGAAAGTGAGGACTGCAGATGCTGGAGATCAGAACTGAAAAATGTGTTGCTGGAAAAGCGCAGCAGGTCAGGCAGCATCCAAGGAGCAGGAGAATCGACGTTTCAGGCATAAGCCTTTCTTCAGGAATGCCCTGAAGAAGTGCTTATGCCCGAAACGTCGATTCTCCTGCTCCTTGGATGCTGCCTGACCTGCTGCGCTTTTCCAGCAACACATTTTTCAGTTTCCCAGTTATACTCACTGTTGGTTCCCCTTATCTCCCTCTAAATCTGGATTTGATTACTGAGCTTTTGACCCTCCTCTCGTGGCTCTGAGTATCCTCCTGACTATTAGATGAGGTGTGAACGGTTCTTCAACAGAAGTGAATGGGTTTCCGATAGTTTGAATGTCCAGTATTTTTTTCTTGGATGGATGTAAGTTAAAGTTTTGCCATTAGTGTAAGGCCTTCTCATTCAAAGGTGAACAGGGTTGCATGTACTACAGTGGTGTGGAATGTTCAGTATCTCTGCATCTGAGCAAACTGATTAAAAGTTGAAAATCACACAACACCAGGTTATAGTCCAACAAGTTTAATTGGAAGTACACTAGCTTTTGGAGCAACGCTCCTTCATCAGGTGATTGTGGAGGGCTCGATCGTAACACAGAATTTATAGCAAAAATTTGCAGTGTGATGTAACTGAAATTATACATTGTCTATGAGTCACATGAGTACCTGCCATGTACAAGATGGGAGGTGTTCCCACACGTAATAGTGGTATCTATATCCATAATCTGACACAATCTCACTTTTTAGATTAGAATCAATCTAAACATCAGGTCATAGACAGAGAACACAGGGGGCTAACACCTTCACCATATTGTCTAGCTATCACCATTGTTAACAGCTAACCCGAGAATGCAACTTTTAAAAAAAGGGTTTTGTGATTTACACATGAAAGAAGTGAAACTATCACTGTATTCTAACAGATGAAAGGCTTAACAGACAATCAATTCTTCAATGTATAATTTCAGTTACATCAAACTGCAAATTTTTGCTATAAATTCTGTGTTACGATCGAGCCCGCCACAATCGCCTGATGAAGGAGCGTCGCTCCGAAAGCTAGTGTGCTTCCAATTAAACCTGTTGGACTATAACCTGATGTTGTGTGATTTTTAACTTTGTACACCCCAGTGCAACTCCGAATCATGATTAAAAGTTGAGTAGTTTTGTAGGCTCCAGAATGTCTCAGTTGTTTGCTCTTAGGCTGATGTTCATTGTTTTCAGCTGAGGTATTTGTGGGGGTCTCCCTTTAATTTTATAAGCTAAATCCCTGTTCCAGACAGCTGCCCTGAGGCTTGCTTATTTTCTAGTCTGTCTCCTAATGAAGGAGCAGTGCTCCGAAAGCTAGTGCTTCCAATTAAACCTGTTGGACTATAACCTGGTGTTGTGTGATTTTTAATTTTGTACACCCCAGTCCAACACTGGCATCTCCAAATCATGTCAGCCAAAGAGCTCAGTGAACTTTAGTTCAAATGTGAATTCAACAAACTCATGTCCCAAGTTCAGAGGATTTTAGTCCAGGATATTCTGATGGGGATTTTTGCTCCACCTTACAGGATGGAATAGCTTGCTTCCACACTGTAGGGATTCTATGATTCTATAAGAAAGTGAGGACTGCAGATACTGGAAGTCAGAGTCAAAACGTGTGGCACTAGAAAAAATACAGCAGGTCAGGCAGCATCTGAGGAGCAGCAGAATTGACGTTTGGGCATAAGCCTTTTATCAGGAATGTGGTGGGGCGGAAGAGGTCTAAGAGATAAATAGGAGGGTGGGATTGGGAGTGGGGTTGAGGGAGTTGGGAAGATGATAGGTGGATGCAGCTGGGGGCTGATAGTCATAGGTCAGAGGGGAAGGAACATGGTCAGGTAGGATAGTTCAAGACGGCAGTGCCAATTTGAGGGGTTGGATCTGGGATGACATGGGGAGGGGAAGGGAAATGAGGAAACTGGTGAAGTTGACGTTGATGCCATGAGGTTGGAGGGTCCCGAGGCAGAAGATGAGATGCTCTTCCTCCAGGTGGCATAGATTTGGCGGTTGAGGAGGCCCAGGACTCGCATATCCTTGGAGGAGTGTGACAGGGAGTTGAAGTGTTTGGCCACAGGGTGATGGGGTTTCTTGGTGTTTGTGTCCCAGAGATGTTCACTGAAACATTGTGAGTTGGCATCCTGTCTTCCCAATGTAGTGGAGACCATATCAAGTGCAACTGACACCATAGATATGATGCTTGGATGTACAGGAAAATCTCTGCCACATGTGGAAGGATTGTTTGGAGCCTTGTGCAGGGGTGAGGGGGAAGGTATGAGTGCAGGTTTTACACCTCTTGCGGTGACCAGGGAAGATTCTGGAAATGGAGGGTGTGTGGTTGCGGTGGGGGTGGACCTAACAAGGGAGTTGCGGAGGGAACGGTTTCTGCGGAATGCAGTTAGGGGTAGGGAGGGAAATATATATCTGGTGGTGGTGTCTCATTGTAAGTGACGGAAATGGTGGAGGATAATGTGGAAGGTGAGGATCAGGAGTGTTCTATCTTTGTTGTGAAGGGATGGGTGGGGTTCAACGGCAGAGGTATGAGAAATGGAGGAGTTGTGCTGGAGGGCATTGTTGAACATGTTAGAGGGAAAATTGTGATCCTTGAAATAGGAGGCCATCTGGGATGTCTTGGGGTAGAATTGCTCCTCATGAGATGGAGGAATTGAGAGTAAGGGATAGCATTTTTCCAGGAGTGGGGATGGGAGGAGGTGTAGTTCAGGTAGCTGTGGGTGTCAGTAGGTTTGAAGTAGATGTCCATGTTGAGTCAGTTGTCGGAGATGGAGTTGGAGATGTCCAGGAGGGGAAGGGGGGTGTCAGAGATGGTCCTTGTCAGAAGTCAGGGTGGAGGTGTTAGTGTAATGGATGAACTATTCAACTTCCTTATGGGATCATGAGGCAGTGCTAATATAGTCATTGATGTACTGGAGGGAACGTTGGATGTGGTGGTGGTGTAACTATAGAAGATAGACTGTTCCCATAACCTACAACGAGGCATGCATAGCTGGGTCCCGTGCAGATTCCCATGGCTACTCCTCTGGTCTGATGAAGTGGGAGGATTCGTAGGAGAAGTTATTGATGGTGAGTACCAGTTCCGCCAATCAAATGAGTGTGTCGGTGAAGGGCACTGGTTAGGTCAGAGGGAGAGACAGAAACAGACAGAGGGCTCGTAGGCTTTCACCATGGGAGATGGACGTATATAGGGACTGGATATCTATGGTGAAGATGAGCTGTTGGGGCCAGGGAATTGAAAGTCATGGAGGAGGTAGAGAGCGTGGATAGTGTGCCAAACGTACGTGGGGAGATCCTGAACCAAGGGGGACAGGACAGAGTCAAATTATGAGGAGATAAGTTCAGTGGGGCAGGAGCAGGTGGAAACAAGAGGTCAACTGGAGCAGTCAGGTTTATGGATTTTGGTTAAGAGTTAGAACTGGGAAGTGCAGGGTTACAGAATTCCTTCATCCCACTATTCTCCCAGGTTGATGAGTATTCATTGCGACACTGAAATTTTCTTTAGCTGTCTCTGACTCCGTGCGTACTTACCCTCAGCCCACCCCCACCTTCCTATTTATCTCTCACCCTCTCTTGCTCCCCCCGCCCCCCCAACATTGCTGATGAAAGGTTATGCCCAAAACATTGATTCTTTTGCTCCTCGGATGCTGCCTGACCTGCTGTGCTTTTCCAAAACCATACTTCTCTGATTCTATGTGCAGAGAAGCTTTCTGCACAGTTCAACGATATAAAGAAACGGTGTGTGAATGTTTCCAACTGAATAACATGTGCAGTTGTCCTAGTGTTCCAGTGTCAGCAAACACTGCTTTCTCGGACAACAGCTTAATTGGTTTCCAACAAGCTGTGCAAGCAGGATATTGATGCCGATTTTTCGCAGGATATGTGTTGCTTGTTACATAGATACAACTAAGTAGTTTAACACCTGCTTGAACCTTTTTACCGTTGGGCCACTCACCTCAGCCTCCATCACAAGAATCATTTAACCTACTGACACCAATGACACTATGGAAAACATGGCCTACAAATGCCTGCAACTCACCCATTCTTTTTTGTCAGACTCCAAGCATTGAACGAAAAACTATCCAATCTCGTCAAATTCCCTTGTGCCTTAACTGGCCTTCCTGATTCACTTGCTATCACTTCCAATATCAGCCATTCATTTTCCACTGCTGAACATTCTCTTGATCCCACCTCCCTGCCAAGTTAGTTTAAACTCTCCCCAATGACACTAGCAAAGTATTGGATGCCGGTGCTATTCTGGTTCAGAAGAAAACATCCACCTTGTACAGATCCTACTGCTCGCAAGAACAATCCTAATGTCCCAGAAGACTAAAGCCCTCCCTCCTGCACCATTTCTTCAGCTATACATTCATCTGGACTAACCTCAGTTGTGGCACCAGACGTAACCCAAAGATTACTACCTTTCCAGCCATAGAGTCATAGAGATGTACAGCACAGAAACAGACCCTTCGGTCCAACTCGTCCATGTTGACCAGATATCCCAACCCAATCTAGTCCTACCTGCCAGCACCTGGCCCATATCCCTCCAAACCCTTCCTATTCATATTCCCATCCAGATGCCTTTTAAATGTTGCAACTGTACTAGCCTCCACCACTTCCTCTGGCAGCTCATTCCATACACGTACCACCCTCTGAATGAAAAATTTGCCCCTTAGGTCTCTTTTATATCTTTCCCCGCTTACCTGAAACCTGTGCCCTCTAGTTCTGGACTCCCCCACCCCAGGGAAAAGACTTTTTCTATTTATCCTATCCATGCCCTCATGATTTTATGAACCTCTATAAGGTCACCCCTCAGCCTCCAACGCTTCAGGGAAAACAGCCCCAGCGTGTTTAACCTCTCCCTGTAACTCAAATCCTCCAACCCCAGCAACATCCTTGTAAATCTTTTCTAAACCCTTTCAAGTTTCATAACATCTTTCTGACACTGTCCTTTAATCTGCTTAGCTTCCTAAATTCTACTTTCAGAAACTCAACTTTTTTACTATCTATGTCATCAGTACCAATATGTACCACATCCTCTGTCTGTTTGCCCTCCCCCTTCAGCCATTCAGTGAAACTTATGTCTGTTTCCCTCCATTTAATTCCATCCCACTATAGCCCTGCAGCACTTTTTCCTCCCTTCTTGTGTAGCAGACCCAACCATTGTTCCATGATGTCTTCTCCCCCAAGATATCTCTTCAAAACTGTATATCTTTTAGAGAGGTAGTTGGCCACAATGGACTCCTGCACTACCCAGCTCCCTCTACTCTGCCTGGTTGTCACCCATGTCCTTTCTGCCTGTCCCATCTGCACCTGTGGTGTGACCAGTTCACTGAAAATACTATTCACAACTTGCTCAGCATCATGGATGCACCATCGTGAATTCAGCTTCAGTTTCAAAGTGAAGTTCTATACCGTTAGTAAATCTATATAGAGTCATAGAGTCTGTACAGCATGGAATCAGCCCCTTTGATCCAACTCATCCATTCTGACCAGATATCCTAAATTAGTCGGATCACATTTTCCAGCATTTGGCCGATATCCCTCTAAACCCTTCCTATTCATGCACCCATCCAGATGCCTTTAAAGTGTTGTAATTATGCCGGCATCCACCACTTCCTCTGGCAGCTTATTCCATACATGCACCACTCTCTGTGTGAAAAAGCTACCCCATAAGCCCCTTTCATATCTTTCCCAACTGTGCCCTCAAGTTTTGGACTCCGGTACTCTGCGGAAAAGACCTTAGCTATTCACCCTATCCATGCCCTTCATGATTTTATAAACCTTTATAAGGTCACTCTTCAGCCTTTAATGCTCCAGGGAAAATAGCCACAGCCCATTCTCTTAGCACAAACCTTCCAGTCCTGGCAATATTCTTGTAAATCTTTTCTGAACCCTTTTCAAGTTTTACAACATCCTTCCTATAGCAGGGAGACCAGAATTGAATGCAGTATTCCAAAATTGGCCCAACCAATGTTTATTTTTCATAGAGTTAGGAAGACTCCTTAACCTTAACTCCCTGCTATAGGAAGGGAACTGTATGCAGACATCCCAGCCCCATTCCAACAGGTCCAGCTTTTATCAACAGGTTATAATTGACAGAAGGAAACTAGGACTCAGTACAACTATTCAAGCCAAACCTCGTCAATTCCTCATCCCTTTTCAACATTCTCAATGGAATCAGCCTCCACCACCTGATCGAGATCTCAAAAGGCCTTTTGAGGGGGAACAAAATCTCCCCAACTCCATGGTTTGCTAATCATTTTCTGATTACTCTATCTGTACTGCTCTTGGAGAAAACCTATTAGATTTTATCAAAAATTGTGACTGCTGAAAATCAGAAACACAAACAGAAATTTCTGGAAAAACTCAGCAGATCTGGCAGCATCAATACAGAGAAAGCAGACTTAATGTTTCAGCTCCAGTGACCTTTATTCAAAACACTTCAGAACAACTTCTCCTTTATTTCCACTCATTCTCTTCAGATGGGCCAAGTGCTGGTAAATGGGACAAGATTAATGTAGGATGTCTGGTCGGCATGGATGAGTTGGACCGAAGGGTCTGTTTATGTGCTATACATCTCTATGACTATGATTCTATAGTTACTTATTAAAACAACTATTTGTATTCAAGGAGAGAAAAGAGCTGACGTTTTGAGTCTAACTGACCCTTTGTCAAAACTTTGACAAAGCCTCCATCAGGTCACCCCTCAGCCCTCTGATACTCCAGGAATAAATAGCCAGCTTATTCAGCCTCTCTCTATAGTTCCAACCCTGGCACGACCCTTGTAAATCTTTTCTGAGCCTTTTCAAGTCTCACAACATCCTTCCTTTAGGAGGGAGATGAGAATTGCACGCAATATTCCAGAAGTTCAAACATTAAAGTATAGCTAATAGGTTTTTTTAATCAATCTTGTTTTTACTTGTGGCATTTACTTGGAACATTATTTTAGTTCATCTAACATGGTTTTAAAATGCCATGTGGATGAGCAAGGGTGGGTCATTTATTGGTAGCAAGTTGGGACAAAGTCTGTAAAAGGGCTATAAAGAAACATGAGATGGATAGAAGAACACAGGTCGGCATGTATAGGGCATCAGGAGAGGGAATGAGAAGGCATGCATGGTAAAGAAAAGACAGATGTTTTGAGGTTTACTTTTAACGTGGGATGAAGTCATGGGATGGAGCTCTCCACTGAACTACTCCTTACAGTTTGCACCATCTCTGGAAGTCAGGAACATTTGCTCTATAGGAACAATAGGTAAAGTGCCCTCCCCCTTCCTTCATTTCCTGACATATTGTTAGTAGAGGGCTCACTGTCACTTTTTGTTTGAAGGGGAAGCCTTTTCAAATGGCCTTTCTTCCTGCCTGTTCCCTTGCTGTTCATTGTCAGCACTTTGGTTGCAAGTCCAATGGAGCTAAATTTTGAAAAGCATTTATGATTCCCAATGGAAAATTCGTACAGTCATACAGAGCAGACTTTGGTCCTTTGGTCCATTAGGTCTGCACCAACAATAACCACACAAAAGGCGCGTTAACCTCAATTTTCTGCACTTGTCCCATATCATTGAATGTTATGATACTCCAAATAGTTTTTAAAGGTTGTATGGTTTTCAGCCTCCACTACCTTCCAAGGCACTGCATTCCAGATACCTATCAACCTCAAATCCCCTCTGAATCTCCTGCCTGTTACCCGAAAACTATGCACTCTTGTGATTCACCCCTCAACCAAGGGGAACAGCTGTTTTCTGCTCACTCTGTCCATATCCCACATAATCCTCTACACTTCAGTCATGTCCTCTCTCAGCCTTCTCTGCTCTAAAGAAAACATTCCAAACATTTGCACAATTGAAATGTGGAGCTTATTCAAGGAATGTGTCCTTGATAATTATGTACCTGTCAGGCAGGGAGGAAGTGATCGAGTAAGGGAGCTGTGGTTTACTACAAAAGTTGAATCTCTTGATCTCTTGTCAAGAGGAACAAGAAGGCTTATGTTAGGTTGAAATGTGAAGGCTCACTTAGGGCACTTGAGATTTACAGGTTAACCAGGAAAGACCTAACGAGAGAGCTAACAAGAGCGGGAAGGGACATGAGAAGTCATTGGCAAATAGATCAAGGAAAACCATAACACTTTTTATAGGTTTATCGAGAATAAAAGAATGACTAGAGACCGATGAGGAGAAAGTGAGGACTGCAGATACTGGAGATCAGAGTGTGGTGCTGGAAAAGCACACCAGGTCAGGCAGCATCTGAGGAGCAGGAGAATCAACGTTTCAAGCATAAGGGCTTATGCCCGAAACATCGATTCTCCTGCTCGTTGGATGTTACATGACCTACCATGTTTTTCCAGCATCACACTTTTGACTCTAATGTAAGATTAAGTCCAATCAAGGATAGTAGTGGTACATTGTGTGTAGAGTCTGAGGAGATAGGTGAAGCACTGAATGAATATTTTAAATCAGTATTCACACTGGAAAAAGACAATGTTGTTGAGGAGAATACTGAGATACAGGGTACTAGAATAGATGGGGCTGAGGTTCACAAGAAGGAGGTGTAAGCAATTCTGGAAAATGTGAAAATAGATCAGTCCCCTGGGACAAATGGAACCCCAGGATTCTCTGGGAAGCCAGAGAGGAGATTGCAGAGCATTTGCCTTTGATTTTTATGTAACCATTGCCTATAGAAATAGTGCCAGAACACTGGAGGATAGCACATGTTGTCCCCTTGTTCGAGAAATGGAGTAGAGATAACCCTGGAAATTATAGACATGTGAGCCTTACTTCGGTTGTGGGTAAAGTATTGGAAATGATGATAAGAGATAGGATTAATAATCATCTCAAAAGGAATCAGTTGATTATGGATAGTCAATACTGTTTTGTGAAAGGTTGGTCATGCCTCACAAACCTTACTGAGTTCTTTAAGAAGTTGATCAAACAGATGGATGAGAGTAAAGGGCATTTCAGTAATGCGTTTGATAATGACCTGGATGAGGGTGAAGAAGGATGGGTTAGTAAATTTGTGGATGACACTAAAGTTGACGCTTAGTGCCGAAGGATGTTGCAGATTGCAAAGGGACATAGATAAGCTGCAGAGCTCAGCTGAGAGGTGGCAAGTAGAGGTTAATGCAGAAAAGTGTGAGGTGATTCAATTTGGAAGGAACAACAGGAATAAAGATTATTGGACTAATGGTAAGATTCTTGGTAGTGTAGATGAGCAGAGAGATCTTGGTGTCCAGGTACATAGATCCTTGAAAATTGCCACCGAGATTGATAGGGTTGTTAAGAAGGCAATTGTTGTATTAGCTTTTATTGATAGAGGGATTGAGTTTCGGAGCCATGAGGTTATGCTGCACTGTACAAAACTCTGGTGTGGCAGCACATGGAGTGTTGCATACAGTTCTGGTTACTGCATTATAGGAAGGATGTGGAAGCTTTGAAAAGGATTCAAAGGAGATTTACTAGGATGTTGCCTGGTAAGGGAGGGAAGGCCTTATGAAGAAAGGCTGAGGGACTTGAAACTCTTTTCATTAAAGAGATGGAGTTTAAGAGATGACTTAATTGAGACATGTAAGAGAACTACAGGGTTAGATAGGGCGGACAGTGAAAGCCTTTTTCCTCGGATGGTGATGACTAACATGAGGGAACATAGCTTTAAATTGAAGGGTGATAGATATAGGACAGATGTCAGAGGTAATTTCTTCACGCAGAGAGTAGTAGAGGCATAAAACGTCCTGCCTGCAACAGTAGTCGACTTGCTTACTTTAATGAATGAAAATGGAATAGTGTAGGTTAGATAAACTTCAGATTGGTTCCATAGGTCGGAATAACATCGAGTGCCAAAGGGCCTGTACTGCGCTGTAATGTTGTATGTTCTATGTTCGACCTAGTCTCTCTTTATTGCTCAATTGCTCCATCCCACACAACATCCTGGTGAACATCCTCTCTACACCTTCCAGTGCTAACATATCATTCCTGTAGTGAGGTGATCAGACTGCACACAGTACTCCAGCTGTGGCCTAATCAACACTCTTGTACAACTCCAACATTATCTCCTTGCTCTTATACTCTGTATCAAGATTGAAGAAAGCAAGTGTCCTATATGCTTTCTTAACTATCCTATTTACATGCTGTGTCAGCATCAAGGATCACTGAATAATTATCCCAAGGTCCCGCTGTTCCTCTCAGCTACTCACTGTTCTGCCATTTATTAATTACTCCCTCATCTTGTTTCCTCTTCAAAATGCATCAACCTCACTCTTGTCAGGGTTAAATACCAATTGCCATTGGTCTGCCCATCTAACCAATCTATCTATTTTCCACTTACCTACGACCATCCTAGAATCATAGAATCCCTACCATGAGGAAGCAGGCCATTCAGCCCATGGAGTCCACACCACCCCTCCAAAGAGCATCCCACCCAGACCCACCCTATTTCAGTAACCCTACACTTCCCATGGCTGATCCTGCATATCCCAGCATCCGAAGGACACCAACACTTGGGGAGAATGTGCAAACTACATATAGACAGTCCCCTAAGGCTGACCATTTTAAAACTAGTCAGAGTCACTAATACCTCTCCATTTCCCACATCAAACTGTGCAAACTCCTCACAGTCCCTTTCCGTTCATATATTCCCCTTTTCCAGGGTGAAGACCAAAGGGAAGTATTCATTTAACACCATTTCAATATACTGTGGCTTCACATGCAAATTGCCCCCTTTAGATTAGATTACATTAGATTAGATTACATTACATTACAGTGTGGAAACAGGCCCTTCGGCCCAACAAGTCCACACCGACCCGCCGAAGCGCAACCCACCCATACCCCTACATTTACCCCTATACCTAACACTACGGGCAATTTAGCATGGCCAATTCACCTGACCTGCACATCTTTGAACTGTGGGAGGAAACCGGAACACCCGGAGGAAACCCACGCAGACACGGGGAGAACGTGCAAACTCCACGCAGTCAGTCACCTGAGGCGGGAAGTGAACCCGCGTCTCTGGCGCTGTGAGGTAGCAGTGCTAACCACTGTGCCACCGTGCCGCCCAACTAGTCAGAGTTGGGCCCTACTCTTTGTTCCTGGATAGGCCCTACTCTTTTCCAGGTTGGCCTCTTCACTTTCAAATATTTATAAAATATCTTGGGATTCTCCCTGATCCTGTTCACAAGTCCTTTATCATGTTCCCTTTTGCTCTTCTAATTAATTTTTTTTTAAGTTTCCTCTTGCACATACTATATTTCTCGAGAGCTGCAAGCTGAGTTGCTCTCTTTAGACTTGCGAAAAGCCCTATTCTTCTTCTTTATCCATATCAGAATTGTCCTTGACATTCAGCATTGATTAAACTAATTGCTCCTGTATTTCCCCATAAAAGGACCTGTACTCTTTCCAGCTCCTTTTTTGATTGCCACTGTCCACTTTACCTGCAAGCAGCTGTTGTCAATCAAATTTGACCAGATCCTACTTTATTTTAAGATGGATAACACGGATAATGTTCATAAAATAGAACCTTTTCTGATGCTAAATACTGTGTCCAAACCTGATATCCTAGCTGAAATCAGTGAACTCAGTGCACGTCGTGAACTGAACCTTTATTGTGGCTGTTATGACTTGCTAAATATGGATGATATAATTAGACCACACAGGGAGCTGTGGCATCTCCAAATCATAGCATTTTAGTCACTGTCTGTTTACATGTTTTATAAACCTTGTTTTTGACAGGTTACCCCATAACTAGATTTCAGCAGAGTGATCTCTTTAATGCTCGGATCTATTATCGTCACTTGGGAGGTGAAGTGTTTGAAGATTCCTTTGAATTTATCCTGTCTGACAGCCATGAACCACCAAATCTCTCAGATCCTCAGGTATGTGTCTGTATCAAACGTGTTGAATTTTTCGGTCAGACATATTATATAATTAAGTTAGAAAATAGACTGAAAACATGAGGATTTATTCCACTGGAACAGAAGAGGGTGATGGAAGCTTTCAAAATGGATGAAACATTTATACACTGAAGAAATTGTGAATGATAGAATTAATCCATGGTGTGAGGACTGACTCATTGCAAGAGCTATTCAATTATTTTGACACTAGTCCTTCCCCATACCCATGCTGTTTACTCTCCTTCAAGTATTCATTCAGTTTGCTTTGGAGGTTAGTCATGAACCTGTTTTTGATGATCTTTCAAGCAGCGCATGCCAGATAAGAATTCAAAAGAAATTTTCATGTTCTTTGTATGTCGCTGGAGCATTTAACATTAGACATTTAATTTAATTCTGTTCAATCTGGTCACTGTTTCGACTGGCACAAAGGTCAATGGAGAAATAGAAAGTAAAATATCAAAATTTGTCAGTGATTCCAAACTTGGAGGTGTTGCTGACAGTCAAATGATACTGGTCAGCTGCCAAATGTCACAGTAGAATGGGTGAATAAGTAAAAGGTGCAGTTTCCTACAGTGAACTGTGAGGTGATGTATTTTGGCAGGAAAGTTAGACAGAGGTAATATAGACATAATGGCATTGTTCAAAAGAGAATGCCCATAGGTTTATGTGCATCAAACCATACATATGGAATCTCATATTTTATAAGTAGAGGGATTGAGAACAATATAGTTCCACTGGATCTTCATAAAGCAATGGTCAGCTGGAGAATGGCATTTACTTCTTGTCACCACTCTTTAGGAAGGCATTCAGGATGCTTGAGGAAGCATGATGAGACATCCAAATGTTATAGGATTGAGGAATTTCAGTGAGATGTTTACACTGAGACAATTGGAGTTATTCTCCTTGGAGTAAAAAGGGTTGCAAGGAGATTAGATCAAAGTGTACAAGATCAAAACAGGTTTAAATAAAATTGAGAAAGAAAATTGTTCCCATTCAGTGATGATGGTACCAGGATTAGAGGGCACAGATTTAAAAATTTGGATGAACGCTGCAGAGGAGTAAGTAAGGAAGAGCTTTACTCTGTATGTGATAATGACCTGGGACCCATTGCCTGTGGAGGTACTGGAACTGGAGATGAACAATGATTTCAAAAGCAAACTGATGGACACCTGAGGGAAGTAAACTTGTTGGGCTCCAGAGTACAGTGAGAGAATATAATTGATGGGATTACTCTACCTCGAACCTACAAGGACTCACTGGGCTAAATGGTCTCCTTCTGTGTTGTATTCATTCTATGACAGTATCACATTGTGCTTGAGTGTGTAATTGTTTCTTTGTAACATTTCTGTTAGATGCCATGAGATCTTTCATCACAATAAAAGTATGATTGAAATATAAGTTCTTGTTGTTCAAAGTGCCTCAACTGCAGGCCAAAAATAGAGTTAAAAAATCACACAACACCAGGTTATAGTCCAACAGGTTTATTTGGGAGCACTAGCTTTTGGAGCGCTGCTCCTTCATCAGGTGATTGTCAACTGCTCCTTCATCAGGTCACAATCACCTGATGAAGGAGGAGTGCTCCGAAAACTGGTGCTTCCAAATAAACCTGTTGGACTATAACCTGGTGTTGTGTGATTTTTAACTTTGTACATCCCAGTCCAACACCGTCATCTCCAAATCATGGCCAAAAATAGAGAAATTGTGAGCACAATGCCAGTGATTTCCTGATGAAGCGGTCAGGGAGAACGATCCTACATTTGCGTTTTCAGAAAGCTCCACAACAATATCAAACATGTAAACATGCCATAAAATGTTTTCTATTAAATATTTAAATTTACTGAATGCTGTTATATTTCATTAATCTGTTACCTAAACCACTTAATTCTATAATGCTGTAAAGTCCAGCCAGTATTTTCTCACAAAAAATAATTTAATCGCAGACTGTAATTATTCACATTACACCAGTGGACGATCAGCTTCCCAAAGAAGCACCATGGGCTCTGCGCCATCTTGTTGTCAAGGAGACTGAAATAGCGCATCTGACAAAGAACCAACTATATTTCACTGATGCTGAGATACCTGATGGTGAAATTGTATATGCAATAACAGCTGGTCCATTCTTTACATCAGTGCTTGGGTAGGTTGGTGCAGACCAGACTCTATATTGCATTGTTATAACTAAGCTAAGTTATTATGAACGTTCATGTTATTACTCACAACAAAATAATTTGCTCTTATTTTTGTTTTGCTTTCTGGGTGAGTACTGTAATCTTGTGATGTGTAGTTGTGAATAGTGTTCGACAATGAACAATAAATTGGAGGAGAAAGCTCCACAAACATAGCCATCCTAAATGACAGTCCTCCAAATTCTTTCTCATTTCTCTCTCTCACTCTGTCTGTCGCACTCTCTCTCTCTCTCTCTTCATTCTGGTATGATGCCATTGCATTGGGAAGACAACAGTCACTTCATTCCCTGATTTTTTAGCCCCACCTGTCACTCCCTGTCTCAACCTTTCAGCCCACTCCAGTAGACTTCAAAACATTCAGCCCAAGCAGTATGTTGTAAATATATAAAAAACAAAAGGTTAGTTAAAATTAGTGTAAGGACAATTCAAGGCCAAAAATGAAATCTTCTTGCACAGTTGAGGTGTCAAATGATTACTCATCTAAAGGGGGTGTTGCTAAAACCACCAAAAGGGTGGAGGGAATCTAAAAATTGAATGGGACAGAAATCCCTCTGTATAATAGTCATTTGTTCCAAAAGAGGTGTGCTTTAGTGTGCTTAATGAATTATGTTTAGCTTCAGTCAAAATGTTTTGGTCCACCTTGGATCTTGGAGATGTACTAAATAATTTGGTAGCTAAATTCTTTCTGAGGTTTGTGAGCCTTTGGAACTCCTTGTCACTGACCACGGTATGGGCAGAGTCTTTTGCATTTTTAAGATTCAAATAGATAGATTCTTGGATTAGTAGAGTATTCCAGGGTTATGGAGGAAGGGTATAAAAGTGAACATGACAAATGTTGGATCAGCTATGATCCTATTAAATGATGGAACAGGCTTGAGGAGATAAACAGAGCCTACTCCAGTTCCTATTTCTTACTATTTTTTGGTGGTGTGAAAATAATTTGTCACTATAATTCAGGACAACATTAATGTACACTTTAGAGATATTATAATCAATGACAGATTTCTGTAGGAAAGTGTCTGTCAGACTTGAGTGATATCTATGAAGTGGCTGAGAAAGTTATTGAGGAAAGTTGTATAATATACGCACTTCTGAAAGATTTTGGACAAAGTACCTCATGAAAGACTTGTGCGTGATATTGAAGCTCATTGGATTAAAGGAGCAATGGTTACATGGATACAAAATTGGTGAAGGGTCAGAAAGTGGATAATAATAGTGCTGGTTGTTTCTCTGGATTTGCATAATACCATAAGACATAGGAGTGGAAGTAAGGTCATTCGGCCCATTGAATCCACTCCAACATTTAATCATGGCTGATTGGCATTTCAACTCCACTTACCCACACTCTCCCCGTAGCCCTTAATTACTTGCGGGCACACGGTGGCACAGTGGTTAGCATTGCTGCCTCACAGCACCAGAGACCCGGGTTCAATTCCCGACTCAGGCGACTGACTGTGTGGAGTTTGCACGTTCTCCCCGTGTCTGCGTGGTTTTCCTCCGGGTGCTCCGGTTTCCTCCCACAGTCCAAAGATGTGCAGGTCAGGTGAATTGGTCATGCTAAATTGCCCGTAGTGTTAGGTAAGGGGTAAATGTAGGGGTATGGGTGGGTTGCGCTTCGGCCGGTTGGTGTGGACTTGTTGGGCCGAAGGGCCTGTTTCCACACTGTAATGTAATGTAATCTAATCTAATCTACTTGTGAGATCAAGAATTTATCAATCTCTGCCTTGAAGATATTTAGCGTCCCAGCCTCCACTGGCAATGAATTCAACAGGCCCACTGTGCCCTGGCTAAATGTCTCCTCATTTCCATTTAAATTGACCCCCTCTAATTCTAAGGCTGTGCCCATGGGTCCTAATCTCCCTGCCTAACGGAAAACATTCCCAGCGGCTACCCTTTCTAAGCCATGCATTATCTTTTAAGTTTCTATTAGATCTCCCTCAACCTTCTAAACTCTAATGAACACAATCCCAGGATCCTCAGCCATTCATCATATGTTAGGCCTAATGTACGTAGGATGAATTTGGAGAATTTGGACATTCAGACATGTGGAAAAGTCAGTGAATGTCTGATTATGACCAGGAAGATATACCCTTTCTCCATAACCCTTGATTACTCTTCTAATCCAAGAATGATTCAATACAAGTTTTCAAACTTTTTAAGGATTTTTTTTATAAGAAGATGTTATTTCAGGTGACAGGAGGGTTAACTGCACTGATTTAAAGTGATTGTCCTTAGAAGCAAATGGAAGATTCAGATTCTTTACATGCGGAGGTCTGTAATGATCTGGGATGTAGTGTGTGAAAGGGAAGTGAGTCAGATTCAATAGAGTGAAGATTTATTGAAAAGGGGTGCAAGGGATAGGCCAAATAATTATATATTGGTCAAGCTGATCTCAGTGATATGCAAAATACTAGAATAAATACTCGAAAATAGGATTAGTGTTACTTTTGAAAAACAAAATTAATCAGAGATATCAGCATGGTTTTGTCAATGAAGTACATGTCTTCAAAATTAATTGCATTTTTTGAGATAACAAAAAAGAATGATTAGTCTAGTACAGTGAATGTTGCCTACACAGATTTCAATGAGGTATTTGACAAGTCCCAAATAGCAGACTGGACAGAAAGTTAAAGCCTACGAGATATTGGGCAATATCGAACACAGAACTATGAAAAAAATGGCACAGGCACCCTTCAGCCACTATTTCTGTGCTGACCATAATGTCATTCTAAACTAATCCCATCTGCATGCCCACGGTGTATATCTCTCTACTCCCTGTATGAACATGTATCTGTCTAAATGCTTCATAAATATTGCTATTATTGGATCTAGAAGATTTCACATGTTGCTACAGCATTCTTTATTTTCTTCATTTGGAATTCTGTTCTATGCAGTTTACAAAGATGCTTTGGAACAGTAATTATGGCTTGAGGAAAATGTTTTGAAGTGGCCTGAGGCCAGACGAGACTGTCTGTGTGTCTCATAGGTATTGTTGAAAATGTTCCCAAGCAATCTGAACTAGTGTCTTTCCACTTGTGTTAATGTCCTGGGTGCAAATGCAACTGGTTGTCCTTGGTGGCAAAATTCCTTCAGTGGAGTAAAACCTCTTTAGAACTTTATTTAGATCCTTTGGGTCAATGCTGATTCACAGCAGGTTGTTTCACTGTTACTATGCTGCTAATCCATTCTTACTTGATTACTCCCTTCTTTTCCAACTCTCCCATGTTGTCATTTAGGCTGGCCTTGCTACAACTTGTTTCAGCAAATGCTGAATTGGTCTTACATTCTAACTTACTTCTCCCAGAAGATACTGCTACCTTTTCAACAAGTCACTGTACACCTCTAGGCTCTGACCTGACAATGCCTTGCCTGCATCATATTGCAAATATCTGTTGGCATATTGAGGGTTACCAATGTGAGCATTAAACTTGATCCATCTGAGATGATGAGATATTGCTTGCTGTCTATAATCTGAAACTCCTGTTGTAGTGGTCTTATATAGTAATCTGTCCTCTTGGCACAAGTATAGTTCCATCATATATCCTGAATGCAAAATGAGAACAAAGTAAAAATGAGGAAAAATAAATCTTTATCACATAGCAAGTTATGATGAGTTAGATCAAAATTGGCTCAGTGACAAGAGGGTAATGGTGGACAGATGTTTTATGAATGGAAAGTGGTTTTCCAGTGGCATTCTACAGGGCTCAATGTTAGTTCCCTTGTTGTTTGTGGTGTTTATTCATGAAGTACAATTGAGAAATTTGCAGCCAACACAAAAATTTCCAGATTGTTGACAGTAAAGATTGTCAACTGCAGGATGATATTAATAGTTTGAATGAGTGGGTAGAAAAACGGCAAATGAAGTTCAGTGCAGACACATGTGGGCTGATGCACTGGAGAACGCAAACAAAGCAAAGAAATGTGCTAGATGGGTTTCCTCTATGCCTTCAGCAAGCACCGTTCCCTTCGACAGACCTTAGTTTGCGCACTCTCTCCACTGACATCCCCCCCCCCACCAATGAACCCCCAGGTACCTTCTCCTGCAACCGGAAAAGATGTAAAACCTGCCAGTACAGCACACCCCTCACCTCCATCCAAGGCCCCAAACAGTTCTTCCAGGAGAGACAGAGGTTCACCTGTCTCTCTTCCAACCTACCTTACTGCATTAGGAGCTCCCGATGTGGTCTTCTCTACATCGGGGAAACTGAATGTAAACTCAGGGAACGGTTTACCGAGCATCGCAGCCGAGTCCGCAGGGGCCAACTGGACCTCCCAGTCTCCGCCCATTTCAAGTGCCCTATCCACTCCCTTTCTGACATGACCATCCTTGGCCTCCTCCATTGCCAAAAAGAACCACAGCACAAATTGGAGGAACACCACCTCATCTTCCACCTGGGCAACCTACGGTGGCACAGTGGTTAGCTCTGCTGCCTCACAGCGCCAGAGACCCGGGTTCAATTCCCGCCTCAGGCGACTGACTGTGTGGAGTTTGCACGTTCTCCCCGTGTCTGCGTGGGTTTCCTCCGGGTGCTCCGGTTTCCTCCCACAATCCAAAGATGTGCAGGTCAGGTGAATTGGCCATGCTAAATTGCCCGTAGTGTTAGGTAAGGGGTAAATGTAGGGGTATGGGTGGGTTACGCTTCGGCAGGTCGGTGTGGACTTGTTGGGCCGAAGGGCCTGTTTCCACACTGTAATCTAATCTAATCTAAAAAATCTAATCTACAGCCCAGAGGACTCAACATTGAATTCTCCAATTTCAAATAACCTCCCTTCCTATCCCCCAATCCAATTTCAAATAACCTCCCTTCCTATCCCCCAACTCCCTTCCCAGCCCCTCCCCCTCTCTTCCACTGCTTCCTGCCATCAGCTGGATTCATTCCTCCCATTGACCAATCAGGTTGTACCCTTTACCTGTCTTCACCTATCCTCACTTCACCAGCCTGCCCCTGCCTTTATCTGCAGTTCCTGCCATACCCATCCCCAGTCCTGAAGAATGGTTACACCCGACTTGTCGACCTCTCCACCTCCTGATGTTGCCTGGCTTGCTGTGTTCTTCCTCCTATCTGTCTATTTTGGATTCCAGCATCTGCAGTTTTTTTTTGGTCTCTAACCTAGTTTATTCAGCCAACACTGATATGATGGGCTGATAGGCTTCTTTCTGTGGTGTAAACTTTCCACATTTTTTTGAGTTGTCTTCAAAGTTGGAAAAGAGAAAGCATCGAGACAAGCAACAGAACAGGAGTTTCTGCCATCAGATAGAGGAGTGGACCACTGGACAAAGCATATAATCACTGTGGATATTGCTCAAATGTTCCTTGCACATCAAATTAATAGAGGAGCAATGAAAGATGTACCTTTGTTTCATGAAGGGATCTGGCCAAGGACTGTGCTAGCTGCTGCAGTTACAGCTTGAATTTTGCCTGAGCATGTGTCAAAGTCACTATAGGTATAAATTTTATGTTCCAGGCTCTTCCAAGACTATTGCCTGATGACATTAATAATTTACCACTCTCCCTTTGATTACTCAGCAGCTCTGAGAAGTGGGATTCCTGCCTCTAGGGGTCCTTGATCTCTGAGAAGGCCCATCTCTGGCCACCTAGCTACCCAACAGCTGCTTAGAACAATGACCATCTTCAAATGTGTTAGTGCAAGGCTCTCACAAACTCTCTAGCCTGTAGGCAAAACTGACATTTCCTGATTAAATTCTGTCCATTCCCTTAACTATTCTTCATCAGCAGTATGGCCTCTTTATTGGTTACAATATTTCAGGAATCTTGCTCTTCTCTTAGTTTAAAGTGAGTCCATTCCCTTTTCATCCAGCTGGTTTGCAAGTATCCTATAGGTCTATGTCCAACAGCTTAGAAACAGCTATAAATTTTTCATTGCTGCTTTTATTTTGAGCAGTTCATCATGATATCAGCATGATCAGGGAATGTAGTCAATGCTTAACTGACATAAGAGGAAAACCCATCCAATGCTTCTTCCCCACCTCTTCATTCTCCTGAAGTATCCACCGAAGAATGAGATCAAAGTCAAAAATGGAAGAGCACCATGTGTTTGGGAGCTCTTTGACCATCGGAGGTCTCCTTGAAATGGTGCAGGTTTTTTTTTCACAGTCTTGACAGTTCTTTCTATCAGCATACATGGTTAGTTGGCAAGGAGCCAAGTATACAGTGATAACCAACCTCTGGTGCAGTAGAGTGGGTCACATGGTGAATGCTGCTGACTGCTATATGACATATAGCAGGTAGACATTTTACCTGCTGCCAAGCTGGAAAGAATCTCCCAACTTGTTTTGTGTATGTTCACATTTAGAAAATGGTATTTCTTCTGGCTGCGGTAATCTCTGGATCCTGTAGAGCCACTGGCATATCTCTATCCATTAACAAGCATCTGGCAACCTGAAAATCACATTGCCGCCTCTCCTATTCCACTTGCTCAGAGAAGTTAGAATGCCTTCTGCCCTGGTGTGCAGTGTCAATGACCACTTTTTGCTTGTTATAACCCAAAGGTTTTCACTGGTATGTAGATTGAGAGCCCAGTGATCTTCCAGCCACTGGCAGTGCCATCCTTGACCTGCTATTTTGCAGCTGTAGGTGTAGCTGTGGGCAATTTACCATTCTGTCTCTGATTGGTCAGCAGTTCCTGAAAGGTGGGATTCCTGTCTTTTTTTTCCCTTGGAAGGCTGAAGTTCTGAGATCAGTTTTTGGTGAAATGGACAAGCCCCAGAATTTGTGCTTGGCTGAGGAAGAGGTATGAATTGTGTTCCCTGATGATTCAAGGTGGTACAGTCTGCTACTGAGACCCATCCTCCCCATCCTCCCCATCCTCCTTCTCCCCTTTTACACAGCCTCCCCTGAAAACTGTATGTGCTCCAAGTATCTGTTGCGTTGCAGTCCAGGAAGGTCAGCTGACATTATTTTAAAAAGGCTTTCTCCTGATAGGCCTCCAAATTACCTTGACCTCCTTACTAAGCTCCATCAGAATTTAAATTAAAAGAACTTCAGATTCTGGAAATCGGACACAAAATCAGAAATTCCTGGAAAAGCTCAGCAGTTCTGTCAGCATGTGTGAAAAGAAAGTCCAGTGACCCTTCTTCAGATTGGAGATGGATTGAGGAAATTCGAGGCAGATGGGGTTTAATGGGATGTAAGGAATGAGCTTTGTTCGAATCATTGTCATAGATTGTTCAGCACTGAAACAGACCATTTAGTCCAAATCAGCCATGTCAACTAAATACTAAATTAACCCAGCTCCATTTACCAGCATTTGGCCCATATCCCTGTAAACCCTTCCTACTCATGTACCCATCCAGAGGTCTTTTAAATTTTGGAATTGTACCAGTCTCCATTATTTCCTCTGGTAGCTCATTCCATGCACATACTACCCTCTCTGTGAAAAACTTGCCCCTTAATTTCCTTTTAAATTTTTCCTCTCTGACCTTAAACCTATGGCCTCTAGTTTTGGACTCCCTTACCTTCGGTATTCACCCTATCTATGCCCCTCGTGATTTTATAAACATCGAAAAGGTACTCCTTAGCCTCTGATGCTCCATGGTAAATACCCCTAGCCTATTCAGCCTGTCCCTATAGCTCAAACTCTCCAATCCTGGCAAATCTTTCAAATTTAACAACATTCTTCCTATAGCAGGGAAATTAGAATTGAATGCGATATTCCAAACATAATCTAACAAATGTCTTGTACAGCCACAAAGTGACATCTCAACTCCTATATTCAAAGCGCTGACTGATAAAGCATGCATACCAAGTGCTTTTTTACTACTGTGTCTACCTGTAACTCCACTTTCAAGTAACTATATACCTTCAGCCCAAGATCTCTTTGATCGGCAACATTCCCGAGGACCCTACCATTATGTCTGTATGTTCTGCCCTGATTTGCCTTGCCAAAATGTAACATCTCATATTTATCAAAATTAAACTCCATTTGCCACTCTTTGGCTCATTGGCCCATCAGATTGAGGCCCTACTGTACTCTAAGATCATCTTCTTCATTGTCCACCACACCATCAATTTTTGTGTCATCTGTAAACTTACTAACTAGGCCTCCTCACATCAAAGTGATTTATATAAATGACAAAAAGCAGTGGAGCCATCAATCTTTGTGGCACACACCAGTACAGGATTCCAATCTGATAAACAACCTTCTATCACCACCAAAATCTGTCTCCTATCTTAAAGTCAATTTTGTATTCAAATTGCTAGCTCTTCCTAGATTCCACATGATTTTACCTTGCTGACCAGTGCACTATGCAGAACCTTGCCAATTGCCTTTGTGAAGTCCATATAGACAGTATCCTTCACTCTGTCTTCATCAATCTTCTTTGTAACTTCTTCAAAAGACTCAAACAAGTTAGTGAGACATGATTTCCCATGCACAAAGCCATTTGACTATCTCTAATCAGTCCTTGCCTTTCCAAATATATGTAAATCCTGTCTCTCAGAATTCCCTCCAATAACTTACCCACCACTGATGTCAGGCTCACCGGTCTATAGTTCCATGACTTTTCCTTGCTACCTTTCTTAAGTAATGGCACCACATTAGCCACTCTCCAGTCTTCTGGCACTTCAACCATGGCTATCAATGACTCAAATATCTGAACAAGGGGCCCACCAATATCTTCTCTAGCTTCCCAAGTAAGTTCTGGGATACACCTAATCAGGTCCCAAGGATTTATCCACCTTTATGCGATTAAAGATGTCCAGCACCACCTTCTCTGTAATATAAAGACATTTTTCAAAATATCACTATTTATTTCTCCTCATTCTCTAGCTTCCATATCCTCCTCCTTGAACCATTGCAGTAGTCAAGGCACTCTTAAATATTGCTAGATAAGAAGATCCAGAATATTTCATCACAGAATAATGAAATATTAGAAACCATTTGACTCTGAGGGAACCTTGGAGGTGATATTGCTGCACACATCTGGCAAGTTGAGAATATTTCATTCCACTTCTTCCATCTATTATCATTTAATCTGGGCTGAAAGAATTCAGGACACCTAATGGCATAAGGTAACAGGCCATTATATATTGATGGACAGTTACTTGGGTTTGATTTGTAAGGTCTTTGAGAGAAAGTGAGGGCTTATGCCCGAAACGTCAATTCTCCTGTTCCTTGGATGCTGCCTGACCTGCTGTGCTTTTCCAGCAACACATTTTCAGCTTTGATTTGTAAGGTGACAGCAATCAGTGGGAGGTGAGTTTTGTGGGGTGTAGTTAACTGGGAGAAAGTGAGGACTGCAGATGCTGGAGACCAGAGTTGAAAAATGTGGTGCTGGATAAACACAGCAGGCCAAGCAGCATCCGAGGAGCAGGAGGATTGACGTTTCGGGCATAAGCCCTTCTTCAGGAATGAGGCTGGTGTGCCAAGCGGGTTGAGATAAAAGGTAGGGGGGAGGGAATTTGGAGGAGGGTCACTGGGAATACGATAGGTGGAAGGAGGTGAGGGTGAGGGTGATAGGCCGGAGAGGGGGT
>NC_057711.1:93704031-93727768 GCF_004010195.1 Chiloscyllium plagiosum
GGAAATGATGGAGGATGATACGATGTATCCGGAGGTTGGTGGGGTGGAAGGTGAGGACCAGTGGGGTTCTGTCCTGGTGGCGATTGGAGGGGCGAGGTTCAAGGGCAGAGGTGCGGGAAGTGGAGGAGATGCGGTGGTAAGCATTGTCGACCACCGTGAACTGTAGTTAACTGGTACAAGCTTCTTAAAGTATCATCTTGAACTCCCTTTAATGACAATTTCACAACAGAAGAACCCTGAAACACTGTAGGAAATTTGAGAATTCTGAATGTTACATGCAAAATACCAAGCCCCTGATGAGTTCTGAAAGCTCTGGCACAAATGTGTTTATTATGGTTGTATCTCTGTCATTATTGAAAAGAAAATAATGGTCATAATAGAACATACAACATCAAACATTACAGTGCAGTACAGGCCCTTCAGCCCTCGATGTTGTGTCGACCTGTGGAACCAATCTATCTTACACTTTTCCATTTTCATTCATATGTTTATCCAATGACCATTTAAATGCCCTTAAATTTGGCAAGTCTACTACTGTTGCAGGCAGTACGTTCCACACTGTACTATTCTCTGAGTAAAGAAACTACCTCTGACATCTGTCCTATATCAATCATCCCTCAATTTAAAGCTATATCTCCTCATGCCAGCTATCACCATCCAAGGAAAAAGGCTCTCACTGTCTACTCTACCTAATCCTCTGATTATCTTATATGCCTCAATTATATGTCTCATCTGTAATGTTAGTGATATTTGCTATTCCAATAGAAGAGTGAATTACATTTCTTCTTTTAGTTTTGCATTTATAAGAAACAAAATTTTGTGATTGTTTGTATTAAAACATGTTGTGAATCTGAAAATTGAATAATGATGTATAAGATTTTATTATTAGGAACTTTTAAGGTCTAATTGTGTCTCTCTTTCTCTGTTGAGCCTGTCAGATGCTGGGAAACTGTTTTTGACAGACAGCATGAAGAAATTGACGAAAAAGTCTAATGTCCCAATGCTGAGATCATTCACACAGGTATTTATAATTTCTTATTCTCTATGTCAGTAAGTTTGGAATATCATGAAATAGGAACCAGAAAAGTGGTTTAATCCATTCAGATCAGTTTTTCCTAAAGGTAGTCTTGCAAAAAAGAAAGCACTGAACTATTTAAAAGACTAATTATTAGTCTTTGATAAAATATCTGTATAATTTATAATGTGTAGAAGGCCATTCAGTCTACTAAAGCCTGTGCTTGCTCTTTGAAAGACTTGTCCAATTAATTACATTCCACAATTAGTTTCCCCGAAGCTTTGCAAATTACTTCTTCAAGTACATGTCTAATTCCTGACTAATATTAATAATAATTGACTCTGCTTACAGACTGTTACAAGCATGTATTCCAGATTATAATGATTTCTAAGGAAAATGTTTCAACTTTATTGTATTATTAGGTGTGGAGAAAGTGAGGTCTGCAGATGCTGGAGATCAGAGCTGAAAATGTGTTGCTGGAACAGCGCAGCAGGTCAGGCAGCATCCAGGGAACAGGAGAATCGACGTTTCGGGCATAAGCCCTTCCTCCTCTCCTGTTCCCTGGATGCTGCCTGACCTGCTGCGCTGTTCCAGCAACACATTTTCAGCTGTATTATTAGGTGTGTTCTTTGTTGTGGGATATGTTTGCTACCACCATTCTCTTACAAGTCCCACCCTAGTGTGATAGAAGAAAGTTATTTGGATGTCTCAGAAAAAAAGTTTCATGCTTTCAAAAAGAAGCAGTTTATTGTTTATTGGCTGCTGCATACACGTCACACTGATATGACTTATGTCCAAAATGTCAACTGTCCTGCTCCTCGGATGCTGTCCGAACTGCTGTGCTTTTCTGGTACCACACTTTTTCACTATTATCTCCAGAATCTTCAGTCCTCACTTTCTCCTAGATGCTGATATTGTAAGCATTGTTACAAAGACTGAGGAAGACAAGGCAACTCTTTGAGATCCTAAGACATTCCCCACCAAGTCCATATGGCATCATTATTGTTTGAGGCATGCAAGACAGTCCTCAGTATTAACTTTTCAGATTTTTGCACCTTTAAGCAATACATATCGGTTGACAAAATGTGAAATGAAGAAAAAGCTTTTTCTACAACAATGTTTAAGATTTGGGTTGTTCTACTTTTGGGTTCTCTTGAGTACTCAAGAGTTGGTATCGACTTGGTGGGTTGAATAATCTATTTATTGTATAATCGTTGACTCTAATTTGATGTCATTTCTTGTTTGAGAGTTATCTTTAATTGGTATTCTTTTGTCCACATTCTGCAAATTCACAAAGTTTCTCTTCACTTATTCTATATAAAATTATACACGTTACAGTCAGTGTATTTCCTTAATTCTCTCCTTATAAATGAAATCTTTCAGGTCTGCCACTATTTTAGGAACACTTCATTTACTGTTCAACATCACCCTAAGCACTGTTTTGTAAATGTTTAGCATAACTTTGTTTGGACTCGATGTCTTTATTTATAAAGTTCTTGGTTTGTTTAGATCTCAAGTATTAAATGCCAAGTGATAATGTTTCTCTTTAGTACATTAATCTGCAAAGTGTGCAGGGAAGGGTGTCATCATTCAGGATGTATTAATCATTTTGAAAATTTAATACTGCAAATTATATTTATTGGGAGACCAAGTATATGATTGGAAATACTAAATTACAACATGAATATTTGATTTCCACATTCAAATGAAAGTAAAATAAAAATATTTCAACAATTTGTATCAAGCCACATCTCACTAAGTTTGCCTTTGAATAGATTTAACAAATACATATGTGAAAAGAGACAGCTGTTTATTCCACATCAGAAAATGATGATGCTATGCTATCTATTTGTAGTTATATCATAAAGATAGTTGTGGAGTAGTTGGTCATCTCTTAGAAAGTCACATGGTAAGACCACTTCTGCGAGTGACGAGCACCTCTGAACTGAAGAAGATATTTACATCTTTAACATGTTGCTGCTGCTGCTTGTAGCCCCTCCTGCCAGGAGATTTGCTTTCATGGTTTTCCACACTTGTCTATCTTGTGCCATCCTCATATTCAGTGTCGCCTGTCTATTGTTCTGTGACATCCATTTTCATGTATGCCAAGTTCAACCATTCTTTTTTGCTGCCTCCACTTTGCCCTCCAGGAGAGACCTCTGTAGCTTTTCTGCCATGATCAAACGACTTAACAATTGTCATTTTATTATCGAAATGATTTTTGCTCTTGCTATTTCAAACTCATCCTTGTTTGTTTTTTGGTCCATATATGGAATTTAAGAACATTTGTTAGTATCTACATCTCAAAGGCCTCCATTTTCATTCCCAGATCTTTACCTATTTTCTAGATTTCTGTGGCATACGAAAATGCAGAGAGAATGTTGCATTGTTTGAGTTGTCCCTTTTCATGATCTTGAGTTTTCTTATTAACAAAGAACAGTACAGCTCAGAAACAGGTCTCTCAACCTCCAAATGTGTATTGATACACAACACCTTTTTAAAATAAAGACCTTTTCCTGTTTACAGTCCATGTCCCTCTATTCCCTGACTCTTAAATGTTGTTATTGGAACTGCTTGTGCAGCACATTCCAGGCACTTACCACCTTCTATGTTAAAAAGAACTTGCCTTAAACTTCCCCCTTTTACCTTAAACCTATGTCCCTCAGCAACTGACATTTCTTCCCTGAGAAAAAGACTTCAACTATCTATCCAATCCATGCTTCTCATAATTTTGTCAACCGCTAATGGGTTGTCCTTCAACATGCAAGTGAAAACAAATTGAATTTTTCCAGGTTCTCCTTCTAGTTAATACCTTCTAAGCCAGGTAACATCCTAGTAAACCTTTTCTGTACCATCTCCAAAGCCTCCATCTCCTTTTGGTCCTGTCGCAAAATTCCAAATGTAGTCATGTTAAAGTTCTATACAGCTGCAACATGACTTGATAATTTTTATACTCTTTTATGTTCTGACAGATGAAGGCAAGCATACCATATGCCTTCTTAACAACATTATCCACTTGCGTTGCCACTTTCAAGAAACTACATAGAACATTACAGTGCCGTATAGACCCTTCCACCCTCGATGTTGCGCCAACCTCTGAAACCAATCTGAAGCCCATGTAAACTACATTATTCCATTCTCGTACATATGCTTATCCAATGACTACTTAAATGCCTTTGAAGTTGGCTAGTCTACTACTGTTGCAGGCATTGCGTTCCACACCCCTACTATTATCTGAGTCAAGAAACTACCTCTGACATCTGTCCTATATCTATCACCCCTCAATTTAAAGCAATTCCCCCTCGTGCTAGCCATTGCCATCCTAGGAAAAAGGCTCTCACTGTCCATCCAATCTAACCCTCTGATTATCTTTTATGTCTCAATTAAGTAACCTCTCAACCTTCTCTCTAACAAAAACAGCCTCAAGTCCCTCAGCCTTTCCTCGTAAGACCTTCCTTCCATACCAGGCCACATTGCAGTAAATCTTCTCTGAATCCTTTCCAAAGCTTCCACATCCTTCCTAAAATGCAGTGACCAGAACTGCACACAATACTCCAAGTGCAGCCGCACCAGTGTTTTGTACAGTTGTAGCATAACCTCATGGTTCAGAAACTCAATCTCTCTGCCAATAAAAGCTAACACACCATATGCCTCCTTAACAACCCTATCAACTTGGGTGGTAACTTTCAAGGACCAACTTTCATGTACATGGACACTGAGATTTCTCTGCTCATCTACACTACCAAGAATCTTACCATTAGCCCAGTACTCTGTTATGTTGTTACTCCTTGCAAAGTGAGTCACCTCACACTTTTCTGCATTAAACTCCATTTGCCACTTCTCAGCCCAGCTGTGCAGTTTATCTATGTCTAGACTTGATGAATTGGCCATGCTAAGTTACCCATAGAGATCAGGGATGTATAGGTTAGCTGTATTGGTTAGGGGTAAATATAAGGTAGGGGAATGGGTTTGGGTGGGTTACTCTTCGGAGGGGCTGTGTGAACTTGTTGAGCCAAAGGGCCTGCCTCCACACTGTAGGGATTCTATGATCTTTTATGATCTAAAAACTATTAACAAACCTGAGCCTCTTTTTCTTAACTAATCACTATCTGACCACAACTCTATAGAAATGCTGCTCCAAAACACAATTTCTAAACATTAAATTAACTTAATCTCTCAAAGTCCTTACAATCTCTTGTGCCATCTTCCTTTTGGTCTTCCAAACCTACTGTTTCCTTCCATCCTTCCAATTCTGATGTCTTCTCCCTGGGTCATCTTCTAAGATTTTTTTTACTGAGTATATTTTTGTATAAAATTCCCTGGTCCCTTTAATTGAGAATACTTTGAGATTTCTTTCAGAGCAGGACAGGGCTAGTGGCTCCCTTTCTGTGGCAGTTTCTCTTCATTGATTTCCAAAAACACTTGTTTTTAATAACCTTGATTACACCTGAAATTCTTGTAGTCAAATTGGTTTCAGGCTGTCAGCATCATCAGATTTAAAATTCGATTAGCTTTGAAGGGCTAAGTGTTTGGTTTAAAACAATTGGTCAGATTTGAAATGTTGTCAAAACAGGAACCAAAGCTTAGGTATCCACTTAATAGTCAGAGAATTATAGAATGGAAACACATTTTTGGTCCACCTCATCCATGTCGACCAGACCTAATCTAAGTCTAAATTAATCTAGTCCCATTTTACAGCAGCTGGCTCATATCCCTCCAAAACCTTCCTATTCACATACACAGCCAGATGCCTTTTAAATGTTGCAATTACACCAGCCTCCACCACTTCCTCTGACAGCTCATTCCATATAAGAACCATCGTCTGCGTGAAAAAGTTGCTCCTTAGGTCTCTTTTATATCTTTCCCCTCTCACCCTAAGCCTATGCCCTCTAGTTCTGGACTCTCCCATCCCAGGGAAAAGACCTTGTCTATTTATCCTATCCAAGCCTTTCATGATTTCATAGACCTCTATAATGTCACCTGTTAGCCTCCGACAATGCAGGGAAAACAGCCCTAGCCTATTCAACCTCTCCCTATAGCTCAAATCCTCCAACCCTGGCAACATCCTTGCAAATCTTTTCTGAACCTTTCAAGTTTCACAATATCCTTCCAATAGGAAGGAAACCAGGATTGCACACAATATACCGAACCAACATCCTGTACTACCACAACATGACCTCCCAACTCCAATAAAGGAAAGCATGCCGAACACTTTCTTTAATTATTACATGTGTCTACCTTGGAATAGCCTATATCCCAGATGCTCTACATACTGTTAGCATTTGTTGTACCTTGAGCTGGGAATAGCACTTTCTGTCTTAAAGGGCACAATGCATTCTTTTCAACTCACTATTATTTTATCTGGATTCGTAACAGCTGTGGGGGTGGGGAAGTGGTGGTGTGGGATCAGGCTAGTCGTTTAGGGCCAACCAACAATATTCAGTGAAATTGTCACCTAGTCTATGTTTGGTCTCACCAATGTAGAGAGGACCACATCGGGATCACTGGATGCAGTCCATTAGGTTGGAGGAGATACAGGTGAACCTGTGTCTCACCTGGAAGAATTGTTTGGGGCCCTGGATAGAGGTAAGGAAGGTGGTGTATGGGAAGGTGTTGTACCTTTTTCGGTTACAGGGAAAGGTACTGGGGGTAGGAATGGTTGGTGGGGAGTGTGGTGCAAACCAGGGAGCAGTGAAGGGAAAGTTCCTTGCATACAACAGGGAGGGATGGGGAGGAGAAGGTGTTCTGAGTGGTCGGGTCTAATTGGAGTTGGCGGAAGTATTTGGGGATGATACGTTGGATGTGGAGACTGGTCTGGTGAAAAGCGAGGACAAGGCAAACCCTATCTTTATTATGTTGGGGTGATGGGGATTTGGAGCAGTGGAGCAGGGAATGGAGGAGATGCGGTGGGGGTAAAGAATGTTATTGGAAATAGGAGGACATCTTGGATGTGAGAGAGTGGAACATCTCCTCGTCAGAGCAAATGCGATGGAAACTGAGGAATTGAGAAAATGAGATGGAGTTTTTGTAGGATACGGGTTGGGATGCTGTTCAACATGAACAATAAAGAGGCCCAGCGAGTGCCCATGGCCACCCCCTGGATTTGAAGAAAGTGAGAGGAATCAATGGAAAGGCTATTGAGAGTAAGGACTAATTTGGTGAGATGAAGGAAGGTATTCCTGGTGAGGGACTGGATGGGTTTGTTGGAGAGGAAAAAGCTCAGGGTCTGCAGGCTGTCATTGTGGGCTATGGACATGTATAAGGACTGCACATACATTGTGAAGATGAAGTACTGGGGTCCAGGGAACTCAAAGGTTCTGAGGAGGTCGATAGTGTGGTTTGTGTTCCGCCAGTGTAGGTAGGAAGTGCCTCAATCAAGGGTGAGAGAATAGAGCCGAGGTAGGATGGAATGAGCTTGATGGGGGCAGACTTGGACTGACAAGTGGCAACTAACATTCATACTACACAAATGCCAGGCTATGACCATCACTAATAAGAGAAAATCTAACCATCCCACTTTGCCATTTAATGGTGTTACCTTCACTGAATCTCCCACTATCAACATCCTGGGAGATTTCATTGATCAAAAACTTAACTGGGCTCACCACATAAACATAATGGCTACAAGAACAGGTCAGATGCTGGGAATACTGCGGGGAATAACTCATCTCATGACTCCCAAAGTCTGTCCACCATTGATAAGGCCCAAGTCAGGAGTGTGATGGAATACACCCCACTTGCCTGAATGAGAGCACCCCTAACGATACTCAAGAAGATTGTCACCATCTAGAAGAAAGCAGTCCACTTGATTGGCACTGCGTTCACTCTCTCTACCACCGATGCTCAGTGGCAGCAGTGTACTAGCTATAAGATGGACTGCAGAAATTCACCAAAGATCCTCACACAGCACCTTCTAAATCAATGACTACTTCCATCCAGAAGGATAAAGGCAGCAGATATATGGGAACACCAGAACCTTCAAGCTCCCCTCCAAGCCACTAACCATCCTGACTTGGAAATATTTTATTCCTTCACTGTCGCTGGGTCAGAGTTCTGGAATTCCTTCCCTAATGGAATTGTGGGTCAACCCACAGCAGGTGGACTGCAACGGTTCAAGAAAGCAGCTCACCACCATTTTCTCAAGGGCAACTAGGGACAGGCAATGAATGCTGGCCAGCCAGTGACGCCCACATCCCACAAAATGAACAAATGAAAACAGCTGCAATGAGAAGGCTCACTCAGTTTAGAATTTGAAAAGGATTGTTCAGCAATGTGCGAGGTTTCTTCGGTAACAAATAATGAATGTCTTAAGTTCTGTGGAATGTGTCCTTTCACACATATTTGATTACAATTTTCCATCATTGCTCATTCCATTCCTCCAAGGGTATTCAGGTGTTCTGTTGTTGTTTCAGGAACCTTTATGGCTTAGTGAGGTGTCCTTCTGCCTTTGAGCCAGGAGGTCTAGGTTCAAGACCCATTCCAGAACTTGGTGACCACAGAATGATGTGGCCATGCAGGTTTATTACCAACTTGTAAATCATCTTGATTTGCCTTCGGCAGGGGGTAGGAGTGGGAGAGTCTCCTGATCAGCCATGCTTGATGTGGAATGATACTCTTCAAGTTACAACTTCTGGTAATAAACTATGAGCTGTTTCAGGAGAAACTAGCTATGGAAACAGACACAGGCATATGCTTTGTTAGACTCAAGTGTCACTAAATACAAGGTAAAAACAATGACTGCAGATGCTGGAAACCAGATTCTGGATCAGTGGTGCTGGAAGAGCACAGCAATTCAGGCAGGTCACTAAATACAGGCATGTGCCAAAATTATTACTTGTAATTTATACTTAGAGCCTTTCCTTTGTAAAAAATTCAAACCATTCTTTACCTGTTGCAATTTTTAACCCATTATTTGTCTCAATTCTGAGCAATTCCACATTTTGGATCATCACAGTTTATGTATTTTGTCCATATACTGCATCTCTTCTGAAAACTCCTTTCCATTTTTGTCTTTTAGGCACTCATTATTATCTTTCTGTCAACCTGTCGACAGTTTCCCTTTCTGGTGCACAACTCTTGTTTCCTTCTAACTCCAGTACTTCATCTCAAATCTCATTAACTTAGTCGAATGGCATATATTCTTTATTTTCTTTATCATTTCAACATACTCAGATATGTTTCTATTCCTTCCCCTATCATCATTGCAACTCCTGTCTGTTTCTGATTTCTGTGTTTGACACCCCTAAAACCAAAAAGACTTTAGAAAGATAATCAAAACTGGAGTTGTATACTCTATGGTAGGGTCCTGGGGAGTGTTACTGAACAAAGAGACCTTAGGGTGCAGGTACATTGTTCCTTGAAGGTAGAGTTGCAGGTAGACAGGGTAGTGAAGCAGGAATTTGGTTCACCTGCCTTTATTGATTGGCGATTTGAGTATAGGAATTGGAATGCCATTTTATGGGCACTTTTAGAATACTGCATTCAATTCTGGTTTTCCTGCAAAAGAAATGATGCTGTTAAACTTGAAAGGATGCAGAAAAGACTTACAAGGATTTGAGGTGTAGGGAGAGGCTGAATAGGCTGGGGCTACTTTCCCTGGAGCATTGGAGGCTGAGGGGTGCCTTTGTAGAGGTTATAAAATCATCAGAGGCATGGATAGGACAAGGTTTTTTTCCCCATGGCATAGATGTTCAAAACTAGAGGGCATAGGTTTAAGGTGAGGGGGAAATGATATAAAAGAGACCTCAGGGACAACATTTTCATGCAGAGGATGGTACATGTATGGAATGAACTGGCAGAGAAAGTGGTGGAGTTGTGTACAATTACAACATTTAAATGACATCTGGATGAGTACATGAATGGGAAGGATTTAGAGGGATGTGGACCAAATGTTGCCAAATGGGACTAGATTAATTTAGGATATCTGTAAGATTTACAAAGATGTTGCCAGGGTTGAAGGATTTGAGCATAGGGAGAGGTTGACTTGGCTAGCGCTGTTTTCCTTGGAGCATTGGAGGCTGAGGGGTGACTTTGTAGAGGTTATAAAATCATCAGAGGCATGGATAGGACAAGGTTTTTTTTCCCCATGGCATAGATGTTCAAAACTAGAGGGCATAGGTTTAAGGTGAGGGGGAAATGATATAAAAGAGACCTCAGGGACAACATTTTCATGCAGAGGATGGTACATGTATGGAATGAACTGGCAGAGAAAGTGGTGGAGTTGTGTACAATTACAACATTTAAATGACATCTGGATGAGTACATGAATGGGAAGGATTTAGAGGGATGTGGACCAAATGTTGCCAAATGGGACTAGATTAATTTAGGATATCTGTAAGATTTACAAAGATGTTGCCAGGGTTGAAGGATTTGAGCATAGGGAGAGGTTGACTTGGCTAGCGCTGTTTTCCTTGGAGCATTGGAGGCTGAGGGGTGACCTTACAGAGGTTCATAAAATCATGAGGGACATGGATAGGATAAATAAACAAAGTATTTTCCCTGGGGTGGGGGAGTCCAGAACTAGAGGGCATAGGTTTAGGGTGAGGGGAAAGATATAAAAGAGACCTGAGGGGCAACATTTTTACACAGAGGGTGGTACGTACGTGTATGGAATGAGCTGCCAAAGGAAGTGGTGGAGACTGGTACAATTGGAACATTTAAAAGGCATCTGGTTGGGTATACGAATAGGACGGGTTTGGAGGGATATGGGCCAGGTGCTGGCAGGTGGGACTAGATTGGGTTGGGATATCTGATCGGCATGGATAGGTTGGACTAGAGTCTCTGTTTCTGTGCTGGACATCTCTATGACTCTATGGTCAGCATGTACGAGTTGGACCAAAGGGTCTGTTTCCCTGCTTTGCAACCTATGATTCTTATGGCTTTATAAGCTGAACCAGAGGGCTTTAAATAATACTAATGATTTATTATTATTTTTCTGCCTCCCACTTTTCTGATACATAACATGTTCTATTTTACTGTGTTTCAGCATGCGGTGAACTATCTGAAAGTGGCATACATGCCTCCTATACAGGATATTGGGCCAGATCCACAGCACGTTCAATTTCTCTTTTCAGTCAGTAATCAACATGGTGGCATATTAATTGGCCTTTGCTTCAATATTACAGTTCTCCCAGTTGACAATCAAGCACCAGAGGTAGGCAACCACATGAAAGTTCTGTTGAAGTTACTGGTGTCTTTTGACATTATATAAATTATTCTCGCTAGTCGCTAGGATTCACAGCTATAATTTTGATACAGTGATCTCAATAGCATTGTACTGGTAAGCTGTTGAGAACACAAAGGTCAATAAATTGAGCCTTCTAGTATTGGATTGACTCAATTGTCAGCAAATAACTGTTCAGATCAGAGTTTTGGAATACTGCATTAAAAATTCTGTAATCCCTGCTGTAGGAAGGATGTTGGAATACTTGAGAGGGATCAGAAAATATTTACAAATATGTGGCCAGGATTGGAGGGTTTGAGCTACAGGGAAAGGTTTTCCACAGAGCTTCAGAGACTGATGGGTGACCTTTTAGAAGTTTATAGGAAGGAAGATGTGTTGGACATTTTGAACAACTTGAGGATAGACAAGTCCCCCGGGCCTGACGGGATATATCCTAGGATTATGTGGGAAGTAAGAGAGGAAATTGCAGTACCATTGGCAATGATCTTCTCGTCTTCACTGGCAACGGGGGTGGTACCAGGGGACTGGAGAGTAGCGAATGTTGTGCCCCTGTTCAAAAAAGGGAATAGGGATAACCCCGGGAATTACAGGCCTGTTAGTCTTACTTCTGTGGTAGGCAAAGTAATGGAAAGGGTACTGAGGGATAGGATTTATGAGTATCTGGAAAAACACTGCTTGATTAGGGACAGCCAGCACGGATTTGTGAAGGGGAGGTCTTGCCTTACAAGTCTTATTGAATTCTTCGAGGAAGTGACCAAGCATGTGGATGAGGGTAGAGCAATAGATGTGCTCTATATGGCCTTCAGTAAAGCATTCGATAAGATTCCCCATGGGAGACTGATTAGCAAGGTTAGATCTCACGGAATACAGGGAGGACTAATTTTATTTGGAATTTGAACAACTTGATCAGATTACAATGCCTTTTATTTCAATGTCTCCTTGGGCTTTTATGACTGTTTTATTTGCATAAACAAACAAGAAGTTTCAAGTGCATAGCTTCAGTTCAGTAGTAAAGCCACTGTACCATAGTTTGAAGGACATCATTGTCTGTAAGGTTTCCAGCGATTCAATCATGGGGTGGCTTCGAAGCACTGTAGCTCTCCTGCACAAAATTGCTAGTTGTTGGACCAGTTTTGTATTCCAATGTCACTGCCATCATTTTGTATTCTTCCAGCATCATGTCAGCCTGTTAATGAGCACTCGGTGTCATGATTACTTGCTTGCTCTCAAAGTAAGAGCTGCTGAATTAATAAGATTTACCAGGATGTTGCCTGGAATGGAGAGGAAGTCGTACGAGGCTAGGTTGAGAGTTCTCGGCCTTTTCTCGTTGGGACGGCGAAGGATGAGGGGTGACTTGATAAAGGTTTCTAAGATGATCAGAGGAATAGATAGAGTAGACAGTCAGAAACTTTTTCCCTGGGTGCAACAGAGTGTTACAAGGGGACATAAATTTAAGGTGAAGGGTGGAAGGGTTTGGGGAGATGTCAGGGGTGGGTTCTTTACCCAGAGAGTGGTGGGGGCATGGAATGCGCTGCCTGTGGGAGTGGTTGAGTCAGAATCTTTGGTGACCTTTAAGCGGCAATTGGATAGGTACATGGATGGGTGCTTAAGCTAGGACAAATGTTCGGCACAACATCGTGGGCCGAAGGGCCTGTTCTGTGCTGTATTGTTCTATGTTCTACGTTCTATGTTCTATAACATCATGAGGAGCATGGATAGGGTGAACAGACAAGATTTTCTTTTCCCCAGGGTAGGGGAGTACAAAACTAGAGGGCATATGTTTAAGGTGAGAGGGGAAAGATTTAAAAGAGACCTAAAGGGATCCCTTTTTTCACACAGTGGGTGGTGCATGTATGAAATGAGCTGCAAGAGGAAGTGGTGGAGGCTGGTTCAATTTCAACATTTAAAAGGCAAATGGATTTGTATATGAATAGAAAGGGTCAAGAGGGATATGGGTTGAATGTGGCAAATTGGACTAGCTTAATTTAGGATGTCTGGTCAGTATGGACGAGTTGGACCGAAGGATCTGTTTCCATGCTCTACATCTGTATGACTATATGACTTTAATTGCCTGGGCTCTGGGGACAGAAGATTAGTTTTGTGGACCTCAGTGGATTATTGCCCAGGACCACATAAAAATAGTTTCAAACTGACCTATTGCCTGTGTCTAACGTAAGGTTCCCCAAAAGGTGGCATTTGAGGTCTTTCCTGGTTACACTTTTTTAATTGTCACCCCTTCATTGATAACAACAGACCAATAAGACCTTGACCCCACTTTGAAGTCAAGTGAAAAGATGTGAATGTTGACTAGATTTGTCTTTTTCTTCTCTGGTTATTGGTTCATTGAAGAGATATAAACTGATTTATGTAAGTGCGTTACCTACACTGAAGATCAGGAATAAAGACAAAGTGTGAGAGAAACTCAGCAGAATTGGCAGCATTTCTGGAAAGATAGGTACAGAATTGATGTTTTATTTAGAATATAACAATTTATCTGAACTATGGAACAGTCATAGAATCATAGAATCCTTATAGTGTGGAAAGAGGCCATTTAGCCCTTCGAGTCCTCACCAACCCTCCAAAGAGCATCCCAACCAGACCCACCCTCTACCCTATCCCATAACCCTGCATTTACTATAGTTAATCCATCTAACCTATATATCCCCGGACTTATGGGCAATTTAGCACGGCCAATCCACTGAACCTGAATATCTTTGGACTGTGGGAGGAAACTGGAGCATCTGGCAGAAACTCAGGCAGACATGAGGAAAATGTGCAAATTTGCCCAGGGGTGAAGCGAACCCGGCCGGGTCTCTGGCTCTGTGAATGCAGCAGTGCTAATCAGTTGTGCCAAGTCATGTTTGAGTCAAAACATTAATTTTTGTTTTTCTCTTTCTTTACAGCTACTGCTGATCTGATGAACTAGTTGTGTAGTCTCACAACTCCTGTTACAACATAAACACATTCCACTTTCTGTACTGGCAGAAAGTATTTGTGCAACTATTAAAAGTGCAATGATTAAATGGACAGCTTCACTAGTCCGTCATCACCCACCTGTGTCAGGAGATATCAACACAGTTACTATCATGCTGAGTTTGGTGAAAATTACCACATAAATTATGTTTTGAATTACTGACCATACAGTGCATCATGCTGTGGATGGTAGTTAGCCACTCTCAGACAACTCTCTGTGTGGAGTTTGCACGTACTCACCATATTTGTGTGGATTTTACCTGGATGTTCTGGTTTCCTCCCACAGTCCAATGTTGTGAGAGTTAGGTAGATTAGCCATGCTAAATTGCCAATAGTATCTAGGGATGGCCTGGCTTGTTGGAATATAGGGGTAGGATGGGATGTTCTTCAGAGGATGAATGTGGACTTGATGAGCTGAATAGCCTGCTTCCACACTGTAGAGATTCTGTGAATCAATGATTCAACCCGTACATCTTTTGTTTCTGTTGTTCAAATTCTGGATGGAGATGGTGATATGTGCAGGTAAGAATGCACAAATGAAAAATGGGAACACTGTTCCTGTGTAAATGAATATTCTTAAAAGATCTGGCTAAGGCAAACTCAAATAATCCCAGTTATGCTAAATTTCTTAAACTGTTAGCTTCCTTTTTCCACGGGCACATGAGAATATAGGCTTACTGAAAAAATGGGATTGAGGATATTAAGTCAAGTCAATTTTTAAAATAATATTTATGATAAATTATCCAGCCTTGTTCAACACATGGCATCATGATATAATAGAACTGTACTGAGGAAAATTATTAAAACTAAATCCAAAATGAAATAAATTTAATTTTTTTTGTTTAAGCATTGACCAACTTGTATTGCTTGAGGTTTTCACTTGACTCTTTACTGCTGAAAATTATTATAAGGACTGGTTATGATGTTATAATGAGTAATACAGGTTGTGTGTTTTGTAACACTTGGCAGCAATACTGCATTTCATTGTATCATCAATCATTGTATGGAGCTTTGTCTTAAGAATCATTGATTCATTCATCATTCACATGACAGCCTTAATTCAAGTATGGAACATCAGAGGGGAGATGAGACCAACTACTCTTGACATCAAGGTCGCCTTTGACCAATACGGCATCAAAAACCCCTAGCAAAATTACAGTCAATGGAATTGGAGAGAAATCTATATGCTGGTTGGAGTCATACCTGGCATAACGGAAGATAATTTCAGTCAAGGAAGTTGAAACGTTAACTTTTGAGTTTCTCCACCAACTTTTATTTTTGTTTCAAATCTCCAGTATCCACAATTTTTTTTATTATTATGCGGAGGTAGAGAGTTGAGATTATTGGAGATCTGTCACGTCAGCTCCAAGATGAATCTGCTGGAATTCCTAAGGGTAGAATCCTGAGCCTAATCGTCTTCAGTTACTTAATCAATTATCCTTCCCTATCTTAAGTTCAGAAATGGGCATGTGACGGCACAATGAACAATGCCATTACTGATTCTTCAGGTACTGAAGCAATGCATGTTCATATGCTGCAGGACCTGGAAAAAAACCCAGATTTGGGCTGATAAGTGGCAAGTTACATTCAAACAATCAAGTACCAGGCAATGACCATCTCCAACAAGGACGAATCTAACTATCATCAAAGTTACCATTGCTGAATCCCCCACTTAATATATTGAGGCTTACAATTGACCAGAAACTGAACTGGATAAGCTATATAAATGCAATTGGCTACAAGAGCAGGTCAGAGGCTGCAAGGAGTAACTTACTTCCTGTCTCTCCCAAGCCAGACTACCACCTACAAGTCAGGACTGTAATGGAATATTCCCCACTTGCCTAGATGAGTGAATAATCAAGAAGCTCAATATCATTAAGGACAAAGCAGATGGCGCGATTGACATCACATCCACGAAAGTTCACTCTCCATCAATGACACTCAGTTGTAGAAGTGTGCACCATCTACAACATGGACTACAGAAATTCATCATGCCTCCTTAGACATCCCCTTGCAATCCAATGGATACTGACATTTAGAGGAGAAGGGCAGCATACATGTAAGAACACCCATATTTGCAAGCCCACACATTATTCTGAACTGGAAATATATCACTGCTCCTTCAGTGTTGCTACATCAAAATCGCAGAACCCCCTTCCAACAGCACTGTGGGAGTAGCTACACCAGCTTGACTGCAGCAGTTCAAGAAGGCATCTGACCAACCTCTTCACAAGGGCAATTAGGGATCGGCATTAAATGCTGACCCAGCTAATGATCACATCCCATGAATGAATTAAAGTAATGACCAAACAAAAACTGTTTTAATCACTGCCTCCTGGAAAATATCCCCACGTTATGCATCAGTGGATGATATGGTCACAATGAGTTTTGAGTGTTGTACGTAAATAACAGAACCTCAAATATAATGTAAGAGTAAAATTGAGTGGATTGTGAGTTATAACATAATTCCTATTGGGCTAGAATATAACAGCTCAATTGGCTACATGGAGAATATGCATTGTCTCATACTGTTAACTAATTAACCTTAAATTTCCCCTAGATTCTCCAGATGTAACTGTGAGATTACCCACATATTTCACCGCATGTCATTTCTTTATTTCTTTGTCTGTTTTAGCTGTTCTTCTATTGGAGGATCACCTTGGATCCTCCAATAGGAGGATCTTCTTGCTCTGCAAGCAAGTAATAAAAATGAAAAATGGCTTTTCCATTTTATTTCAGATCTTGACAAAACAATTGGATGTTGAGGAAGGAGGTGTAGGTCAGATTACAGTGGATCATATTCTGGTGATGGATGTGGACACAAAAGATCACCAGATCAAGATTGTGCTTCAGAAACAACCAGTACATGGAGTAGTTAAAGTGGATGGTGATCCCATGATTGAAGGGGACATCTTCAATCTAGAAGACCTTGGGCAGTTAAAAATTAGGTGAGATATCTTTGCTGTTGTGTAATGGCCCATTATCAATTTTATTGGACAGCAATGATCAGAGGTATTTTTGGCAGAAATACATTGAGGAAAATTGAAATAGTTTTAATTTCCTTTCATATTTGGCAACAAAAGTTTAAAGTTAGTCCATAACGCTGATCTAAAACATATAATTCTTTGCCTGGTGTGAGGCTGATCAATGATTAGGAAGTCTCCTAAGCCCAGCTGCAAGCTGACAGAGTCAATGGAGTAGCTGTGAATACCTGACAATAAGTTTGCAGGGAGAATTGGAGAGCAGTAGTGCTGAGTAGAAAGGTGAGCGGGAGAGTAGGATTGGGGAATTGGAGTTTCTGTTATTAAGGAGATAGTGGTAAGGTTTCTTTTGACAGGAGATCTGAAGGATGCCATGCAAGATATAGAGCCATGCCTGAGATGGCAGTAGGTGAGTGGGAAGGTTGAAGATCACTGAAAGTTTGGGACAGGGATTAGTGAGAGCAGAGGACCCAAAAGAGTTGAAATAAAAGAGTTGACAAGAGAAGATCCTGGGAGTGTTGGAGAGAAAAGCAAATAAAGAGAGAAAATGTGTTCTGGTTAATCATTTTATGTCATCACAGCAAAGAAAATATTTTCCTTTCATTTGCATCCCATTTATCTGATTAGAATAACAGCTAATAAAAGGTATTTGCCCACTTATTTTTCATAAGAAGCAGTTTTGCTTGAAGTGCATTATTAAAAATTTTACCCATGTAAGACAGCACAAATATTGTTCGTTCTGCATGGTACCTCATTTTACAGAAACTGTCAGTATGTCACATTGGAGATAATTTTGAAATTCCATCAGACGATGGCTTGAGTAATATAGGAAGGTAAAATCTTGACAATTTCACATTTGGTCTCACCCTGCCTCGAAACTGTCCACTTCTAATTTCTGGACAAGGGAGGGGTGATCAATTTGCTCTCAGGAGACTATGAATGTTTCAAATAAGGCTTCCATCTTTAAAAAGCTTTAAATTTCCTGCAGTCAGATGTGTTTTTCCACACTGTAGGCTGTCTGGCAGAACAGCCAGAATCAGTAGGTACATTCATTTATAGCACTGCTTGTGGGTCAGGATTGTTCAAAGTCTTTCCTGCAGTCAAAGCTCTGTAGAGTCAAACTATGCCTCCATCCATTATTCAGCCTAATCCCAAGTCTTCCTATGGTCAATTGTGAACATTACCCTGACCTCACTGCAACCATGATTTCTCTGCAACTCTCAACACTGAACATCCCCAAAATCTTATCACTCACCCCTCTATGATTCCTCCATTCATCCCATAAGCTCCCACCATGATTTCTCCTGCAAACATTCCCTTCACTGCCTACACACCCTGTGCACTCTGCCCCATGGCTGTGATCTTTTGCCCCAGAATTCCCCCACAACAGCTCATATTCAGTCTAGCTTTTGGATGGGAAACCTGGGGACAAATGCAAACAATCTCAGATTAAAACAATGGCATTCGGGATGATGCATATTTCAGGTTTTCTTGATCTTAAATCATTAAGCTACCCAATCACTCTTATTCCCCCAAATTTTGGCATTAATAAATATTGGGCTATTAAATCTGCATCGAGTCATAGAGATACACAGCATGGAAACAGACCCTTACAGTCCAACTCATCCATGCCAAACATATCCCAATCTAATCTAGTCCCACTTGCCAGCATCCAGCCCATATCCCTCCAAACCCTTCCCAATCATATGATCTGCCAGATGCCTTTTAAATGTTGCAATTATACTTGTCTCCACCACTTCCTCTGACAGCTCATTTCATACATGTACCACCCTCAGCGTGAAAATGTTGCCCCTCAGGTCTCTTATATATCTTTCCCCTCTCACGCTAAACCTTTGCTCTCTAGTTCTGGACTTCCTCCACCCCCAGGAAAAGACTTTGTCTATTTTTCCTATCCATGCCCCTAATGATTTTATAAACCTCCATAAGGTCACCCCTCAGCCTCCAACACTCCAGGGAAAACAGCCCCAGCCTATTCAACCTCTCCCTATAGCTCAAATCCTCCAACCCTGGCAACATCCTTGTAAATCCTTTTGAACCCTTTCAAGTTTCACAATATCTTTCCAATAGGAAGGAGACCAGAATTGCACGCAATATTCCAAAAGTGGTCTAGCATATGTGTCATTCTTTATTGGATCACAAATAAAAGTGTCTTGTGATTATCAATGAGGGATAAGATATGAGGCACAGGCAGAGTGAGGTGGAAGACAGAGGGCGGAGGGATGGGATGCTGGGGGGAGGAGCATGAGTTAGATGTCAAAGTGAAGGGTTGTAGGCAAAGTGGAAAGGGCATGAGACAAAGGGTAGAGTGAGTTAAAGCGGAGGGAAAAGGGGGTCAATGAGGCAAAATAGTGGATGGGGCATGAGGCCAGGGCAGAGGAGTGGGAACAGGGTTGGGAGGTAGAGGGGGAGGGGTCTTATTCAATTGGGAGAGAAAAATAAATCAGTGACATCGTAAGAAGGCCATGAATGAGCTGGCTGAATAAGGACCGTTGCTTTGTTTCCCTCTTTTCACTGTCTAAGGATCTAAGTTTTTTAAATGATTTTTTTTTAATGTACGGGTTGAATAAAGCATTCCATCAGATTTAAATGGGAATAGGAGAAGTATGGAATTCAGAATGACCTAAAAATCAAAGCTATGGCCCTTAAGTTACATGGCTTTGTTTTATCTGAGTTCGTAAAGTCAGTGTCTGGTGAAGGTTCTTTTTCACTGAAACAGATGCAGGCGAGTGCATCCTGACTGATGGTAGGATTTTGCGGCAAATTTCCTTTTCATAGCAGTTGAAGGACACCAATAAGAGGTTAGTATAGTTATCAGGTAACAAAACAGGATTTCTTCTAGAACCAGGTTTCAAAGAGATCTAGTCCAACAGATTTGTGGGCGGCATGGTGGCACAGTGGTTAGCACTGCTGCCTCACAGCGCTAGAGACCCGGGTTCAATTCCCGCCTCAGGCGACTGACTGTGTGGAGTTTGCACGTTCTCCCCGTGTCGGCGTGCCTTTGCTCTGGTTTCCTCCCACAGTCCATAGATGTGCAGGTCAGGTAAATTGGCCACGCTAAATTGCCCGTAGTGTTAGGTAGGGGGTAAATGCAGGGGTATGAGTGGGTTGCGCTTCGGCGGGGCGGTGTGGACTTGTTGGGCCGAAGGGCCTATTTCCACACTGTAAGTAATCTAATCTAATTTATTTGAAAGCACTAGCTGATCCTTCATCAGGTGGTTTTGTTATCTGATAACTAGACCAATCTCTTATTGCTACCCCTTTAACTGCTATAAACCACCTGATGAAGGAGCAGCGCTCCGAAAGCTAGTGCTTCCAAATAAACCTGTTGGACTATAACCTGGAATTGTGTGATTTTTAACTTTGTACACCTCAGTCTAACACCGGCACCTCCAAATTAAACTAGAAGCAGGTTCAGTTAAGCCTGGAGTGAGGTAATATTACCAGTTCGTTTCTTAGTGGACTGAATCAATGTAAATAGCAAATGCCTCTTACAGGACTGATGCAAGTTTGTTTGTAAATTCCAATCAAATTATTTTTCAAAGTTGAGGGGCTAAGTTTTATAGGAGCCCAAATGGCAAGGGCATGAAATCTGGGATAATTGTGTGAGAGATCAGGTGAGTCTCTTCTCAACATTGGGAACAGCTCATTGGATTTTCCAAGACATATAAGCATCGAGATGAGATATTTGCTGTGCAGTGGTGAAATGCCTGCAGAAGGAATTTATTGCTTGGCATTCCACTTTCTATCCTATCATTTCCCGTGAGAAAACTAGACACGGCAATTCCTGGCATGATTGTCAGGGTGGGTACCTGGCAACTTCAGCTCATTGCTTACTCCTCTGAGCTACCATCTTGGACCCCACAAAATAATATATCAGGCCTGGCTGCACTTTTTACACCTGTCCAAGGATGCTGGCATCCAACCCATGCCTGCCTTGCAGGTCCCTCTTTTTCAATCCACTTACATGATGATTCTTCAGTTTAAAGCTACATTTCAGGGCACACTGGCATTGAAATGTTACTGCAAGGATGCTCTTAGGGCCAGGCGTATATGTGCTTAAATCATTGAAGGTGGAAGGATGGGTTGAGGGAGCAGAAGGTGAAACATATATCATTTGATCATAAAGCAAAATCTTTCATGGGTTTGGATAAACCTAACCTGTTGACTTATGAATATACAGACTGCATCTCTGACCCATTTTTTAATTCCTAGCAGGGTGGGTTTTACAGTACAGTTTATGAGTTTGAAGTTACGAGGGAGAAGTGTGGTGCAGGGACAAGCGAGTGAGAAGAGCCACATCTGTATCCAAGCTCCCAATCAGTGGTTAGTGACCTTCTGAACCTTGCCCTTCACCTCCTTCACCATGCCAGCTCATGTCTTCCCAAATTATCCATGCCACCTCTTTGCACTCTATTTATCCTCTATAACCATATATTAATTGAAAATATTTTACATCTCTTTTGAGGGAAGGAGGAAGAAATGGACTTGTCACCATGTGCAAAAAGCCTCCTTAACTTTGATACTGAGAGAAAAAACACATTCTAACATGTATAAAACAAAATCCTGTAATCTTGTTATCTGACACACCAGAGAAATATAGAAAATAGAACCAGGAGTAGTCCCTTCAGTTCTTTGAGCCTTCTGTGCCATTCAATATAATCATGGCTGATCATCCAACTCAGTGGCTTGTTCCCACTTTCTCTCCATACCCTCTGATTCCTTTTATGCATAAGAACTATATCTAATTCCTTCTTCAAAATATTCAATATTTTGGCCTCAGCCACTACTCTGATGAAGAAATCTCTTCTCACCTCATTCCTAAGTGTTCTACCAAGTATCCTGAGACTGTTACCATGGTTCTTGACTCCCCGGTTACTGGGAACATTCTTTCTGCATTTACGTAGATCTTGCCTGTTAGAATTTTGGGTCTTCTATTGGTTCACAGTGGCTGAGTGGTTAGCATTGCTGCCTTATGGCGCCAGGGACCCAGGTTCGATTCCAGCCTCAGGTTGTGTGGAGTTTGTACATACTCCCCTTGTCCGTATGGATTTCGTCTGGGTGGTCTGATATCTTCCCCTAATCCAAAGAGGTTACGTGAATTGGCCATGCTAAATTGCCCATAATGTTCAGGGATGTGTAATCAGCGGTGAATGTAAAATATTAGGGTAGAGGAATGGGTCTGGGTGAGTTGCTTTTGGAGGGTCAGTGTGGACTTGTTGGGCAAAATGGCCTGTAGGGATTAGCAGGTTTTGAGAAGATTTGTAGCTCAGGTTGAGATTCTGGATGTAGGTTTGCTCGCTGAGCTGGAAGGTTCATTTTCAGATGTTTCGTCACCATATTAGGGAACATCTTCAGTGAGCAACCAGAACTCTATCAACAAACACATTGACTTGGACCCCATTTACCACCCCCTGAGTAAAAGAACAGGAAATGAACATCACCAACCCAAAGAAGCCCAAATATATAAATAGAAAGCAGGAATTATCAGCAGTGCTTCATCCGGAGGCTCGCTGAAAATGTTATCTAGTACCTAGACGAAACAACTGTAGGGATTCTATGTTATCCCCACCTCATTCTTCTGAATGCCAGTGAGTTTAATGTTAATTGCTCCAATCTCTCTTCACACGTCAGTCCTGCCCTAGAATCATAGAATCCCTACAGTGCGGAAGCAGGTCTTTAGCCCATTGAGTCCACACTGAAACTCCAAAAACCATCCCACCCAGACCTATATCCCTACCCTGTCCCTATAACCCTGCATTTACCATGGCTAATCACCTAGCCAGCACAACCCTGGACACTATGGGCAATTGAGCAATGCCAATCCACTTAACCTGCACATCTTTTGACTATGGGAGGAAACTGTAGCACCCAGAGAAAGCCCACGCAGATACAGGGAGACAGTTGCTTTATGGTGGAATCGAATGCCACGTCCCTGGTGCTATGCTGTAGCAGTTTTAATTACTGAGCTGCCATGTTGACTGAAGAAAGGAACACCACTGTCTCTGCCTGGTTCTGAACAAGGGATCATTCACTTCTTAGGTAAATGTGATAAGCACAACACTACAGAAACAGAACGCTATCTCAGGGATCAGTCAGGTAAACCCTTGTTTCACGCACTCCATAGCTGGAACATCTTAAGTCAGAATCCTGGGTGAGTTAAGTAGAACATAATGGTTCACAGTACTCCAAGTGTGGTGCCACTGAGCCTTGTACAATTTCATCATCATCCTTGCTGCTGTCGCAATGAAGGGCAACATGCCATTTGCTCACCTACATGTTTCTTTTCAGCAGCTGGTGTACAAGGTTGTGCAAATCCCATATTCCCAATTCCTTCGTCTCCGCCGCAAAAATGCCATCCCATATTCCTAATTCCTTCGTCTCCGCCGCATCTGCTCCCAGGAGGACCAGTTCCAAAACCGTACAACCCAGATGGCCTCCTTCTTCAAGGACCGCAATTTCCCGCCACCCGTGGTCGACGATGCCCTCCACCGCATCTCTTCCACTTCCCGCTCCTCCGCCCTTGAGACCCGCCCCTCCAACCGCCACCAGGACAAAACCCCACTG
>NC_057711.1:93728323-93731608 GCF_004010195.1 Chiloscyllium plagiosum
TCCCTCCTCCCTACCTTTTATCTTAGCCTGCTGGACACACTTTCCTCATTCCTGAAGAGGGGCTTATGCCCGAAACGTCGATTCTCCTGTTCCTTGGATGCTGCCTGAGCTGCTGCGTTTTTCCAGCAACACATTTTCAGCTCTGATCTCCAGCATCTGCAGCCCTCACTTTCTCCTGTGCAAATCTTGTTACATCTCTCCCTTTAGATAATAATTTGCCTTTCTGATTTGTTACCAAATTGGATAACCTTACATTTATCCATGTCTGTTGAAGCAAAGGCACAATCTGTTAATACAGCTTCTTGAAACTTTCATTCATTCTTTAATTAAATAGAAAACCAATTGTTAGAAATTCAGGGAAGCATTGATAATGGCATAGTTTTTCAAACAATAGACTGCTCTCTGGGAAGGAAACAATGGATGCTCAGTTTCAAAGCAGAATGCCTGTCAATCAATGTAAGGGAAGGCAACGTTAAATATTTTCCTGAGTTTAAGATTCAACTTTTTGAAAATGTAAACCAGATATAAAAATAAATTAAGATGGGGAAAAAGCAAGTGCTGCAGCTGCTCCAGCTAACTTGTTCTTTTGTGAATGACTCTGTATATTGCCCTCAACTGATTTTATAAATCTGAGCAATAATTGGACTCTGTTGGTGCTTGTATTAGATACAGAGGGTGATGGAGTAAGTGATGGTTCCAAATGACATGCTGGAGATGTCCAGATATGAGGGCTCAGAACCTGAGAATGGGACTGAACCAGCTGGGATACAAAAGGATTTGGGGAGTAGGAAAGGGAAGTGGGATTAATTAGTGGTGGTATAAAGCAAAGCGAAGTGAACACCTTGTGAATTATACAGTTTGATTTGACTAAGCAAGGGTACATTGAATTGAGCCAGGAGGCTAGGATTTTGGCAAAGATTGTTTCATCACTATCTGAGACTTTATGTCGCTTAAATAACTACACACATTTCTGACTGTAAACTTTCTATAGAATTGTAATTATAGCCAATGAGAAAAATGGTTGACTGAAAAATAATGGAAAGATTTTAATTGTGGTATTTGATATATTGAAATATACTTGATGTTGCAGATTCTCTCAGCTCTTCAACTCTTTAATCTCCATTGTTAGTATCCTGAGTGTAGCAGCTGTACAGTTTTGATCTCAGGCAGAGAAGCTAATGGTTGATTAAATCAATTTTGAAGTGGCAATGGTCTTATGTAATTTGCATACTCTTTCAGTTCTGTCATGGATTGTCACATTCTCTTTATTTAAATAATTTGCATTTGCTTCTTGACATTACTTAATACTCTTCCAGATTTCAGGCTATCCATTCAGTGTTACTTCTCATTATTCCACATTAGGTAGTGACTGGATACATTACATTGGTGTTGAGCTTTACTTTGTGACAATAACAACCATAGGTGAATGTGTCTATGTGTTCACAGTTACAATCATGATGACTCTGAGACACGGCATGATGAAGTCACCTTTTCAGCCACTGATGGTTCAAATTCAGCTGAATGTGTACTGCAAATCCAGGTCAGTGGGGAGATGTTGAGAATAATTAAAAGGCAGTCGGAACTGATCGCTGGAACGTTGTGAGAGTTTTTTAAATCTCCCCATATTAAATAACATGGGAGACAGCTTTAGCTATTTTGTTAATGTTTTTGGTAAGAGGTTTAACAGCTTATTAGTCAAACTTTAAGTTCAACAATCTTGTTGCACAATACTACCAAAAGAATACTGAATCCTTCTGAGTGTACAGACAACAGTCACTGTTCATGCAATTTTAATATGCTCAACTTCATTTTCATCACTTGCATGCTTTTAGGGATTCCACCCTCCTCCATTGATTTGGTTTTTTTTAGTCACATGTACCTAAGTACAGTGAAAAACTTGGTTTTGTAGAGGCAGATCATAGCAAACAAGGACATACCAACCACAGGGTGCTTCGACAGAGCAAGGCATACTGGGTTGTGTTTGAGATCCTTCTGTAGATTGTTTCTATCATAAAGAAAAGTTAATTACATGACTCTGGTTTCCCCACCAGGACAATGTAAAACATGTGAAGTTCCCTTGAGTAGTTTACTGGTCATGCTCCCTTATTCTGAAACTGAAACTCCTGTCTCTCTTTGTCAGGGAAGAATGATCGATCATGGTTGCTAATAGTGTCTTTATTTCTTTACTTCATTACTCAAGTTACTTAATGTTAACTTTTCAATCAATCTGTTGAGCGATGTTATTTGGAGCAGATGGGACTTGTACCTGGGCCTCCCGAAGTCAGTATTAATTATTAATTTCCACAACTAGCTTTTGACTCCATTATAAACAATTCCAGTACTCAGTCTTGTTCATTGTTTGCAAAAGATTCAACAATTCTGTTGCTTGCAGTTATTCTTAAGATAAACAAAGTTTTTATGTTGTTTCCACAACTTTCCAGTTTCTGTATTGAAAAAAACACTTTCTCATACATTAATATAAATTCCTTATGCCTTTCAATAATGTTTTTTGTGAGCATTGGCTAACTAGGTAGCATGTTTGGGTTAATGATTAGAATAGCAGAGAGGAGAACGTGAGGGCAGCAGATGCTGGAGTGTCAGAATGGAAAAGGGTGGTGCCGGAAAAGCACAGCAGGTCAGGCAGCATCTGAGGAGTAGGAGAGTTGGCTTTTCGGGCACAAACCCTTCATGTGGTGAGGGATGAGAGATAAATACGGGGTGGTGGTGGGGCTGGGGCTGGGGGGAAGGTAGGTGGGAAAATGATAGGTGGATGCAGGTGGGGAGTATTTATAATAGGTGGGTTCGGAGGGTGGAGTGGATACATGGGAAGGAACGTAGAACATAGAAAAGTACAGCACAGAACAGGCCCTTTGGCCTACGATGTTGTGCCAAGATTTAATCCTAATGTAAAATATAGTAACTTAGCCTATGCACCCCTCAACTCACTGCTATCCATGTGCATGTCCAGCAGTTGCTTAAATGTCCCTAATGACTCTGCTTCCACCACCACAGCATTCACAACTCTCTGTGTAAAGAACCTATCTCTGATGTCTCCTTTATATCTTCCTCCTAATATCTTTAAAATTATGACTTCTCGTACCAGTCAATCCTGCCCTGGTGAAAAGTCTCTGGCTATTGACTCTATCTATTCCTCTCATTATTTTGTACACCTCGATCAGGCCTCCTCTCTTCCTCCTTCTCTCCAGAGAGAAAAGTCCGGGCTTATTCAATCTTCGTAAGGCAAGCCCTCCAGTCCAGGCAGCATCCTGGTAAACCTTCTTTGCA
>NC_057711.1:93731692-93775028 GCF_004010195.1 Chiloscyllium plagiosum
TAGGAAGGCGGTGCTGAGTTCGAGGGATTTGACTGAGACAAGGTGGGGGGAGGGGAAATGAGGAAACTGGAGAAATCTGAGTTCATCCCTTGTGGTTGGAGAGTTCCCAGGCAGAAGATGAGGCGCTCTTCCTCCAACTGTCGTGTTGCCATGGTCTGGCGATGGAGGAGTCCAAGGACTGCATGTCCTTGGTGGAGTGGGAGGGGGAGTTGAAGTGTTGAGCCACGGGGTGGTTGGGTTGGTTGGTCCGGGTGTCCCACAGGTGTTCTCTGAAACCTTCTTTGCACCCTCTTTAAAGCCTCTGTATTTTTCCTCTAGTAGGGTGACCAGAACTGGACACAATATTCCAAGTGTGGTCTCACCAGGGACTTGGAGAGCTGCAGCAAAACCTCACTGCTCTTAAACTCTATCCCCCTGTTAATGAAAGCCAAAACACCATATGCCTTCTTAAAAACCCTATTCACTTGGGTGGCAACTTTGAGGGATCTATGTACTTGCACACCCAGATCCCTCTGATTAGATTAGATTACTTTACAGTGTGGAAACAGGCCTTTTGGCCCAACAAGTTCACACCGACCCGCCAAAGTGCAACCTACCCATACCCCAACCCCTACATTTACCCCTTACCTAACACTACGGACAATTTAGCATGGCCAATTCACCTGACCTGCACATCTTTGGACTGTGGGAGGAAACTGGAGCACCCGGAGGAAACCCACGCAGACACGGGGAGAATGTGCAAACTCCACACAGTCAGTCGCCTGAGGCGGGAATTGAACCTGGGTCTCTGGCACTGTGATGCAGCAGTGCTAACCACTGTGCCACCGTGCCGCCCACACTGCCAAGAATCCTGTCTTTAATCCCATATTCAGCATTTGAGTTCGACCTTCCAAAATGCATCACTTCGCATTTATCCAGGTTGCATTCGATCTGCCATTTCTCAGCCCAACTCTGTCTATGTCACGCTGCAGCCTGCAGTTGCCTTCTATACTATCAACAACACCTCCAACTTTTGTGTCATCTGCAAATTTATTAAACCACTCCTCAACCTCCTCATCCAAGTCATTTATAAAAACTACAACGAGCAGAGGCCCAAGTACAGAACCCTGAGGGACCCCACTCAACACTGACCTCCAGGCAGAATACTTTCCATCTACAACCACTCTCTGCCTCCTGTCAGCCAGCTAATTCTGAATCCAATAGCTAAATCTCCCTGTATCCCATACTTCCTGACTTTATGAATGAGCCTACTATGGGGAACCCTATCAAATGCCTTGCTGAAATCCATATACACCTCATCCATTGCTCGACCGTCGTCGACCTGTCTTGACACCACCTCAAAGAACTCAATAAGATTTGTGAGGGGCAGGTCATGCCTCACAAAGCCATTTTAACTGTCTTTAATCACACTATGCTTTGCCAAATAGTCATAAATCCTATCCCTCAGAATTATCTCCAAAACTTTGCTGACCACAGACGTAAGACTGACTGGTCTGTAATTGCCAGGGATTTCCCTATTACCCTTCTTGAAAAGAGGAACAACATTCGCCTACTTCAAATCCTCGGGTACGACTCCCGTGGAGAGTGAGGAGGCAAATATTCTCGCCAGCGGCTTAGCAACCTCCTTTCTCACTTCTCGGAGCAGCCTGGGATAAATCTGGTCTAACCCTGGAAACTTATCAATCTTAATGTTTTCCAAAATTTCCAGCACATCAACTTCATCAATCTTGATCTGGTCAAGACTATATCCCAGCTGCTCAAAGTTTTCATTTACAACAAGTTCCCTTTCCTTGGTGAAAACCGAAGCAAAAAACTCATTTAGGGCTTTCCCTATCTGCTCAGACTCCACGCACAATTTCCTTCTGCTATCCCTGATTGGTCCTACCTTCTCCCTCATCATTCAGGGAAATGGACAAGTAGGACAGGTCAAGAGGGTGGTGCTGAGTTGGAGGGTTGGATCTGGGATGAGGTGGGAGAAGGGGAGATTTGGAAACTATTGAAGTTAATGTTGATGCCATGTGATTGAAAGGTCACGAGGTGGAAGTTGGCGGGCAACTTTGATTTGGTGGTGCAGGAGGCCTCAGATTTGAATGTTCTTGGGAGTGGGAGGGGGAGCTGAAGTGTTTGGCTGACAAGGTGGTTGGGTTGTTTGGTGCATATGTTCCAGAGATGTTCCATTAAATGCTTCACGATTTGGCATTCTGTCTTCCCGATGTAGAGGAGACCACATTGAGAGCAATGGATGCAGTAGATGAGATAGATGGGTGTGCAGGAAAATCTCTGCCAGATGTGAAAACATCCTTTGGGGTTTTGGACAGACGTGTGGGAGGAGGTGTGGACACAGGTTTTACACTTCTTGTGGCAGCAAGGGAAGGTGCCGGGTGTGGAGGGTGGGTTGCTGGGGGTGTGGACCTAATAAGGGATAAAGAATGGAATGGTCTCTGCAAAATTCAGATAGGGCTGGGGAGGGAAATATATCTTTGGTGGTGGGGTCTGATTGGTGGTGGTGGTGGAAGTGGTGGAGAATAATGCACTGTATCCGGAGATTAGTGGGGTGGAAGGTGTGGACCGGGGTGGGGTTCTATCCTTGTTGCGTTTGGAGGGGTGGGGTTCAAGGGAGGAGGTGCAAGAAGTGGAGGAGATGTGCTGGAGGGCATTGTTGATCATGGCAAAATTGCAGTCCTTGAAATAGGGTGCCATCTGGGATGACCTGCAGTGGAATTGAGTCTCCTGGGAGCAGATATTGCAGAGACAGAGGAATTGAGAGTAAGTGATCGCATTTTTACAGGAGGGGTGTGGGAGGAGGAGTAGTCAAGATGGCTGTGGGAGTCCCTGTGTTTGAAATAGATGTCTGTGTTGAGTCGGTCACCGGAGATGGAGATGGCGAATTCCAGGAAGGGTGGGAGGTGTCAGACATGGTCCATGTAAACTTCAGGTCAGGGTGGAAGGTGTTGGTGAGGTTGATGAGCCGTTCATCCTCCTCGTGGGAGCACGAGATGGTGCCAATACAGTCATCAATGTCATGGAGGATGGTGCCGGTGCAACTATGGAAATGGGCTGTTCCACATATCCAATGAAGAGCTAGGCATAGCTGGGGCCAGTGCAGGTGCCCATGGCTACCCCACTGGTGCAATGGAAGTTGGAGGATTCAAAGGAGAAATTGCTCAGGGTGAGGACTAGTTCTGCCAATCAAATGAGTGTGTCCGGGGAGGGGGACTGGTTAGGTCGGCGGGAGAGAAAGAAACAGAGGGTTTGTAAGCCTTTGCCATGAGGGATGGACATGTATAAGGACTGGATGTCCATGGTGAAAATGGAGTGAAGGGGACCGGGTAATTGAAAGTCACGGAGGAAGTGGAGGGCATGGGTAGTGTTCTGAATTTATGTCTCCATCTGCTCCTGCCCACTGAACTCATCTCCTCATATCTCAACTTTGTTCTGTCCCCTTTGCTCCAGGAACTCGCCTTATACGTTCAGGATACCACCCATGTCCTCCATCTCCTCCATGACTTTCAATTTTCTTGTCCCCCAACATCTCATCTTCACCATGGATATTCAGTCCCTATATACGTCTATCCCCCATGGTGAAGACCTATGAGCTCACTGTTTCTTCCTTCCCACCAGCCTAACCAGTCCCCCTCCACTGACACACTTATTTGATTGACAGAACTGGTCCTCACCCTCAACAACTTCTCTTTTGAGCCCTCCCACTTCCTTCAGACCAAACAGATAGCCATGGGCCCCCGCACAGGCCCCAGCTATGCCTGTCTCTTCATCGGATACGCAGAACAATCCATCTTCTATAATTACACTGGCATTATTCCACACCGTTTCCTCCGCTAACTTGATGACTGTTTTGGCACCACCTCATGATCCTACAAGGAGATTGAACAGTTCATCAACTTCATGAATACCTTCTACCCTGACCTCAAGTTTACATTGACCATTTCAGACACCTGCCTCCCCTTCCTGTCCATCGCCATTTCCAGCGACCGACTTAACACGGATATTTTCTTCAAACCTATTAACTCTCACAGTTATCTGGACTACACCTTCTCCCAACCCCACTCCTGGAAAGATGCAATCCCTTACTCCCAATTCCTCCGCCTCCACTGTATCTGCTCCGAGGAAGAGCAATTCCACCCCAGGATATCCCAGATTTCAGAGACTGCAATTTCCCCTCCTACGTGATCAACAATACCTTCCAGCACACCACCTCCACTTTCTGGACCTATGCCCTTGAATTCCACCCCAACAACCAACAAATATAGAACTCCCATGCTCCTCACTTCCCACCCCACTAATCTCTGGATGCAGCGCATTATCCTTTGCCATTTTCACCACCTACAGTCAGACTCCACCATCAAAGATATATTTCCCTCCCGAGCATTCCCTCCTTGTTAGGTCAACCCACCCTCCTCAGCCGGAACCTTCCCTTGCCATCACAGGAGGTGTAAAACTAACACCCACACCTCCCCACTAACCTACGTCCAAGGCGTCAAAGGAAATTTTCACATTCAGCAGATATTTTCCTGCACATCTATCCACCTTATCTATTGCATCCATTGCTCTCGATGTGATCTCTTCTACATCGGGGAGACAAGATGCCAACTCACAGAGCATTACAAGGAACATCACACACCACACCACACCACACCACACCACATCACACCACACCACACCACACACCACACCCCCCAAACAACCACATCATTTCAATTATCCCTCCCAATCCCCAAGGACATGCAAGTCCTGGGCCTCCTGCACTGCTAAATCAAAGCCACCCGACACCTGGAGGAAGAATTCCGCATCTTCTGCCTTGGGACCCTTCAACCAGCCTACCCACTGCCTCTCCCTCCCAGCCCCACCCCCATCCCACCCCCCTATTTATCTCTCATCCCTGTACCTCCTCCACATTCTTGATGAAGGGTTTATGCCTGAACTTTCAACTCTCCTGCCCCTCAGATGCTGCCTGAGCAGCTGTGCTTTTCCAGTGCCACCCTTTTTGACTCCAATAATGATTAGAGCAATTTTTATATATTTTTAAGCTTCTGATTTGAGATGTGGTTTAGCAAAGATAGACTTGAAACCAACTACCTGGCAGTAACCCAATTTTAGCAGTGGGAGATCCGTACAAGAAGAAGATCCTTAGGATTCAGAAGAAATATTTTTCACTGAAACTAAATGATGGAAGTCCCAAATCTAGAGTCCTCTCGATAGCAAGAAAAAAGAGCATCAGTCAGATACTGAGAGTTTAATTCGACAGAAAGCCTGGAGCTGTATCAACAGCACAGTGGTGAAATTACAAAAAGGAATTTAGTCGGTGGCATGGTGGCTCAGTGGTTAGCACTGCTGCCTCACAGCACCAGGGACTCAGCTTTGATTCCTGCCTCAGACAACTATCTGTGTGGAGTTTGCACATTCGCCCCGTCTGCGTGGGTTTCCTCCAGGTGCTCTGGTTTCCTTCCGCAATCCAAAGACATGCAGCTCAGGTGAATTTGTCATGCAAAATTGCCCAAAGGATTAGGTGCATTAGTCAGGGATAAATATGGGGTAGGGAACTGGACCTGGGTAGGGAAATGGACTTGGGTGGGTTACTCTTTGGAGAGTTGGTGTGGACTTGTTGGGCCAATTGGCCTGTTTCCATACTGTAGAGAATCTAATCTATGAATTAAGAAAGCAAAGACGGAGCATGAAAAGTATTGGCAAGAAAATATCAATGATGTCTTATACCGTAACCACATTTAAAATAAGGTCAAAAAGGTAACCTGAATCTGGTTCTCACTGAATATTTTCTGCATCCAGTGTCAGATGAGAAAAATGCAGACACTCTGGTGAAAATGGTAAGGTATTTGGGGTGGGTTGACTAGATGGATACAAAACTGGCTTTGTCATAGAAGAAAGAGGGTAGCAGTGGAAGGGTGCTTTTCAGAATGGAGACCGGTAACTAGTGGTGTTCCACAGGGATCAGTCTTGCTTCCTCTGTTGTTTGTAGTATTTATAAATGATCTGGAGGAAAATGTGGGTAGTCTGATTTGTAAGTTTGCAGATGACATGAAGATTGGCGGAGTTGCTGATCGTGCCAATGATTGTGAAAAGATGCAACGGAATATAGATAGATTGGCGATTTGGGCACAGAAATGGCAGATGGAGTTAATCCAGATAAATGCGAGGTGAAGCCTTGTGGAGGATTAAATTTAGGTATGAATTGTACCGTAAATGGCAGAACCCTTAGGAACATTAATGTACAGTTGGATCTGGACATGCAAGTCTACAGTTCCCTAAAGTGACCAAGGTGATTAAGAAAGCACATGGCATGCTTGCCTTCATCAACCGGGGCATGCAGTGAAAGAGTTGGCAAACCATGTTGCAGCTATATAAAACCTTTGTTAGGCCGCATTTGGAGTATTGTGTGCAGTTTTGGTCGCCACACTACCAGAAGGAAGTGGAAGCTTTGGAGAGAGTGCAGAGAAGGTTGACCAGGGTGTTGGCTGGTCTCAAGGGCATTGACTATGAGGAAAGGTTAAAAAGGCTAGGATTGTTTTTACTGCAAAGATAGCAGCTGAAAGGAAAATTTTCACGCAGAGAATGGTAGGAGTTTGGAACACGCTGCCAGAAGAGGTGGTAGAAGCAGGCATGTTGGTGACATTTAAGAGGCATCTGGGTGGTTACACAAATGGGGCGGAAATAGAGGGATAGGGACCAAATAAGAACAGAAGGTTTGATTTTTAGTTTTGTTAGGGCATGATGATTGGCACAGGTTTGGAGGGCCAAAGGGCCTGTTCTTCTGCTGTACTTCTGTTTTGTTCTTTTGTGTAAGGATGTACTGGGATAAATATAATGAGAGAAAATATAAAGGGTTTTAACATTTATGAAAGTAAATAAACTGCCAAACTCAGCTGAATTATGAACTAGGGTGTTCAAAAAGTCCAAAGAGCAAATACAAGAGACTCTAACAGTCAATTTAATTGTTCTCTGGCTGCACTAGAGGTCTGCTCTCTGGCTGCACTGAAATTACTGGAGGGCTGATAATATCGAGTTACTGTTCAAAATGGAGAAAAGAATAGATGGAGAAGTAACCAGCAAATAGAGTCTAGATTAGAGTGGTGCTGGAAAAGCACAGCAGGTCAGGCAGCTGCTTTTCCAGCACCACTCTAATCTAGACTCTGGTTTCCAGCATCTGCAGTCCTTGTTTTTACCATTACCAGCAATTGGCAAACCCTGACACAAGTTTTAAGATGCGGCATTAAAAGTGACAATCAACAAAAGATCTGTAAATGTGAAGTGACCAGCTAGATTGGAAGAAGCTAAGAACAATGGTCAGCTGATGTTTTTGGGACAGGAAGGTTGTTTACTGCAGGGCCTAGTGTTAGGTCATTTGCTATTCATGTTTGATATCAATGATTTAGATACGCATGTAGGGGCATGAGTAAAATATTTACAATGATGAAAATAATATCTTCCTGAGAAATCTGTAGCCTGCAGGAAGCTATTTTTGTTCTTCTCAAATCAGCATAAAGAGAGGCAAATGGAATTCAATTATGTTTTATCCTGTCCAGGGCTTTTCAGTTTTGAGTCTAAGTTGCTTTCCCTAAAACTCTTTATTTACAGCATTATTAATGCACACGTTCTCTTAGAATCTGGAAAGAGCATACATCATCTTCTAGATCAGTCCACATAATTATGTGACACTGACTTCATCATTAAATCATTGTACGTCATCCTCCTTAGACCTTCAGCTGATGTCCCATTGCTGTACTTCTCCCTTCAATCTCCTTATGAACATCTTCCCCATAACATCTAGAATTTGCTGTGTTAATCTTTTTGGTGTGTTGACAAATCTCCTTGAACTGATTTGGGGTTGTAGTCTCATGTCTTTGAACAAGGGAACAGGAGTAGGCTATTCAGCCCCTCAAGCCTTTTTCACGATTCAGTAAGATCATGGCTAATCTGGGGCCTACTTCCCATTTACCTTCCTTTGATCATGTCCCTTAATACCTTTGATGAACAAAAATTTATCTATCACAGATTAAAAATTAATAACCAGTTTCACCTCAACTGCCATTTGCCAGTGAGCGTGTAATGTACTAGACCAAAACAAAGCATGGAGATAGCCTTGACCCTAAATTTGATCTTATTTAAAGACCAGCACAAGGTACTGTGTTCCAGATGTGATTTGTTTGGTCAGACTACTGGACATTAAGCAAAACACTTTTCAATGCTACACAATAGTTAAAATACAAACAAAAAAGGAGAATTAGTTCATTTTAACTCTGTTGAAATACTTCATAAAATATAATACTTTTAAACCACTGCAGGTTAGTTGAATTGACCATGCTAAATTGCCCGTGGTGTTAGGTGAAGGGGTAAATGTAGGGGAATGGGTCTGGGTGGGTTGCTCTTCGGAGGGTCGGTGTGGACTTGCTGGGCCGAAGGGCCTGTTTCCACACTGTAAGTAATCTAAGTTATCAACTGCTCCAATATAGAAGCATCCTATAAACACACTCTTAGCAAAGAAAAATTTAGCAAAATGGATTTCCTGCACAAGCTATCTTCAGTGTAAAAGAAGGAACAGACAAAAGAATAAATCTAGCAGCAGAGAGAGAGCTGTGGTTTACTAAGGAAGTTGAATCTCTTGTCAAAAGGAAGAAGAAGGCTTATGTCAGGATGAGAGGTGAAGGCTCAGTTCGGGCGTTTGAGAGTTACAGATTAGCTAAGAAAGACCTGTAGAAAGAATTAAAAAGAGCCAGGAAGAGACATGAGAAGTCATTTGTGGATAGGCTCAAGGAAAACCCTAAGGCTTTCTACAGATTTGTCCGGAATAAAAAAATGGTTAGAGTAAGATTAGGGCTAATCAAGGATAGTAGTGGGAAGTTCTGCAGGGAGTCAGACGAGATGGGTGAAGTGCTAAATAAATATTTTCATTAGTAGTCACACTAGAATAAGACAATGTTGGCGAGGAGAATACTGAGGTAGAGGCTACTAGACTGGACTGGATGGAGGTTCACAAGGCGGAGGTGTTAACAATCCTGGAAAGTGTAAAAATAGATAAGTCCCCTGGGCTGGATGGGATTTATCCTAGGATTTTCTGGGAAGTCAGGGAGGAGATTGCTGAGCCTTTGGCTTTGATCTTTGTCATTATTGTCTGCAGGAATGGTGCAAGAAGACAGGAGGATAGCAAATCGTGGAGGAGGGAAGATCATGTCGCACAAACCTCATTGAGTTTTCTGAGAAGGTGACTAAGCATGTAGATGAGGGTAGGGCTGTTGATGTGGTATAAGTGGACTTCAGTAAAGCCTTTGATAAGGTTCCATATGGTAGGCTGTTGGAGAAAATGCAGAGACATTTGAGGGTGATTTAGCAGTTTGGATTAGAAACTGGCTTTCTGAAAGAAGGCAGTGAGTGGTGGTGGATGGAAAATATTCAGCCTGAGGTACGGTTACTAGTGGTGTGCCACAAAGATCTGTTTTGGGACCACTGCTGTTTGTCATTTTTATAAATGACTTAAATGCAGGCATAGGTGGGTGGATTAGTAAATTTGCAGATAACACTAAAGTTGGTTGAGTAGTGGACAGTTTAGAAGAATATTATAGATTGCAGGGGGACTTGGATAAACTGCAGAATTGGGCTGAGAGGTGGCAAATGGAGTTCAAAGCAACTGAACATGAGGTGATACACTTTGGGAAGAATAGCAGGAAGGCAGAGTAATGTGTCAATGGAAAGATTCTTGGTAGTGTGGATGTGCAGAGGGATCTTGGAGTCCATGTACATAGATCCCTGAAAGTTTCCACCCAGGTGGATAGTGCTGTTAAGAAGGCATACAGTGTGTTAGGTTTGATTCGTAGAGGGATTGAATTCCGGAGCCGCAATATCATGCTGCAACTATAAAAAACGCTGGTGCAGCCATGCTTGGAATATTGTGTACAGTTCTGGTCACCATATTTCAGGAAGCATTGGAAAAGGTGCAGAGGAGATTTACCTGGCTGTTACCTGGTCTAGAGGCAAGGTCTTATGAGGAAAGGCTGAGAGACTTGAACCTGTTCTCTTTGGCAAGAAAAAAGCGAAGAGGGGATTTGATAGAGACATACAAGATGATCAGAGGATTAGATAGGGAAGACAGTGAAAGCCTTTTTCCCAGGACGATGACGTCCGCGCGTACAAGGGGGCATAACTACAAATTGAGGGGTGATAGATTTAAGACACAGAGAGTGGTAAGGGCATGGAATGCCCTACCTGCTAATTTAGTCAACTCGGCTACATTAGGGAGATTTAAACAATCCTTAGATAAGCACATGGATGATTTGGGGACAATGTAGGTGTACGAGCTGAGAATAGTTCACAGGTCGGCGCAACATCAAGGGCCAAAGGGCCTGTTCTGCGTTGTATTGTTCTATGTTTTATGTTCAAATGTTGTCCCTTTGTTCAAGAAGGGGAGCAGAGACAACCCTGGTAATTATAGAGCAGTGAGCCTCACTTTGGTTGTGGGTAAAGTGTTGGAAAAGGTTATAAGAAAAAGGATTTATAATCATCTTGAAAGGAATAAGTTGATTAGGGATAATCAACATGGCTTTATGAAGGATAGGTTATGCCTCACAAACCTTATTGAGTTCTTTGAGGTAGTAACCGAATAGGTGGATGAGGGTAAAGTGGTTTTCAATATATGAATTTCAGTAAGGCTGATCAGGTTCTTCATAGTAGGCTATTGCACAAAATATGGAGGCATTGGATTGAGGATGATTTAGTGATTTGGATCAGAAACTGACTAGCTGAAAAAAGACAGTAGTTGATGGAAAATGTTAATCCAGTTACTCGTGGTATACTGCAAGGATCTGTTTTGGGTCCACTGCTGTTTGTCATGTTTATAAATGACCTGGATGACAGCATAGAAGGATGCATTCGTAAATTTGCAGATGACACTATGGTCGGTGGAGTTGTGGATAGTGCAGAAGGTTGTTATAGGTTACAGAGGGACATTACTAAGCTGCAGAGTTGGGCTGAGAGGTGGAAAATACAGTTTAATGTGAAAAGTGTGAGGTGCTTCACTTTGGAAGGAGCAACAGGAATAACAGAGTACTGGGCTGATGGTAAGATTCTTGGTAGTGTAGATGTTCATGTGCATAGATCCCTGAAAGTTGCCACCCAGGTTGATAGGGTTCTTACGAAGGCATACAGTTACTTTTATTCATAGAGGGATTGATTTTTGGAACCATGAGGTTATGCTGCAGCTGTACAAAACTCTGATGTGGCCACGCTTGGAGTACTGCATGCAGTTCTGGTCACCATATTATAGGAAGGATGTGGAAGCTTTGGAAAGGGTTCAGAGGAGATTTACTGGGATGTTGCCTGATATAGAGGGAAGGTCTTATGAGGAAAGGCTGAGGGACTTGAGGCTGTTTTCATTAGAGAGAAGGAGGTTGAGAAGTGACTTAATTGAGACATATAAAATAATCGGAGGGTTAGATAGGCTAGGCATTGAGATCCTTTATCCTCGCATGGCAATGGCTAAAGTGGGCGTAGTTTTAGATTGAGGGGTAATAGATAGAGGACAAATGTCAGAGGTAGTTTCTTTGCTCAGAGAGTAGTAGGGGCGTGGACCGCACTTCCTGCAACAGTAGTAGACTTGTCAACTCTAAGGGCACTTAAATGGTAATTGAATAGTAATATGGATGAAAATGAAGTAGGTTAGATGGGCTTCAGATTGGTTTCACACGTTGACGTAACATTGAGGGCCGAAGTGCCTGTACTGTGCTGAAATTTTTCATGTTTTATGTTCATCTCCAAAACTCCAATTTCAACCAATGAGAGCAAAACTAAACCTTGGGTCTATGTGAGCCTGACTCCACCCACTCATGCTTCTTTTGCCTACTTTAAAACAAAAATCCAAAGCTCTTTACTCCGCCTTCCATGGAGTAGACACCTTAGCGTCAGATTAACAGCATTCCCTCTTCAAGAGAAACAAATCCCTCTTCAAGGCACATATCATCACAGAGAGTTCAAGATCTCTACCACCCTTTGTGTGTAAAAGTGCTTCCTACCATCCTTCCTGAACCTTTGGCCTCGTCCTAATTTTTAGACTATGCCTCCGTGTTCTAGAATCTGCAACCAGTGGAAGTTGTTTATCATTATCTATCCTGTCTTTTCCTGCTAATAACTTTAACACTTCAATCAGGTCACACCTCAACCTTCTAACTTCCTGAGAAAACAGACCTAATTTGTCCAATTTCTTCTCATATTCTGTACCTCGCTTAGGAGGTTTCTCTCCTAGGCGGTTTTGGTATACTCCTGTTCCTCTTCTTTTGTGGAATAATTCCACATTTCTCTTGGTTTCTTGTTCAAATGATATCAATGTATTCTTATGTCTTCTGATTCTCCCTTGGTCTGTTTCAACTCTCTGTCATATTAATTGCATTGTTTTTGCTACGATCAGTTTTCCATCATCTCACTCCAGGCTGTATTTCTCATAACTCTTGTGTTCTGTAACTGTTGTTATTACATTGTGATGTCGTGAAAATGGACTATCTGCAACTTTCATAATTTGACTTTAATAGCCAAAACTTTCATGCATTAATAATAATTTATAAAGGATTCTCCTGCTCTAAAATGGCTGATGTGATTACTTGGCAAGGCCAGGCATCCCATCAAGAATATCATGCAGAATTACCATTTTAATCAATGGGCATCGGGACTCAGTGAGGCACAAAACTGCAAAATTTGAAAGATGAGAAGATGCCAACAACTAACCAACTTGAATTGAAACAATGGTGCACACCGGAATCAAGAAAAGAATATTCTTCAGCAGCAGCCTTTGAACAACAAGGGAGAGAGACAGTAATGTGAACTTACAGCAGCAAGGATACTGAAAGCTTTTTTCACCCTCTCTTTCTATGTCAATCTCTGTCATCGAGATCCACACCAATAAAAAAGCAACTTGGAAAAATCTGTTTGCTGAGAACACAATATCAGCAAATTTTGCCATTTCCAAAGAAAGAGGACAATAGCTAATCGGTTGTACTCTGTTCTTTTAATTCCCACAACCCAAAGGATTCTTAAGATCTGTTACTGTATTTGCCTTTAACTTCCTGTCTGTACTAGATCTGTTGATCTGTTTAAGTAGGTTTAAATGAATTGTGATACCTATTTGCGAAAAAGTAATTAACACTATTTGTTGTAACTGACTGGGTTGGAAAGTTTCAGTTATGAAGTGAGATTGGGCACTGGGCTGCAGAGTTTCAGTTAAGAAGGAAGTTTGGACAGGTTAGGGTTGCTTTCCTTAGAACAAAAGAGATTGAGAGGGATCGTGATTGAACTGTATAAAATTGAGGTGTGTAGATAGAATAGGCAGGAAGAAATGTTTCCCAATGATGGAACGATGAATGGCTGGGGACATGGATTGAAGGTTTACTGGAGATTTGAGGAAAAAAACCTTTCACCCGGGAGGTGGGAGGAATCCAAAACCCACTGCCTATGTAAAGGTGACAGAGGCATAAATCATTGTAATATTTTAAGAAGTATTTGGATGTGCACTTATGATGTCAAGACATACAAAACTATGTGCCAAGAGCTGAAATTTAGGATTAGAATAGTTGGGTGACTGTTTTTGACCGATGCAGATGTGATGTGTTGAAAGGCCTTTTTCTGTGCTGTAGATCTCCGTGAATCTATGACTGAGAGGGTATTTAAAAGAGAGGGGTGCTGATTCTCACCTGCACGTCTTATTGTAGTAACAGAAATTTTAAACATGCTTGTTTCTCTCCTCTTCTTCATGACTTTTTGCTCTAAGTGATGTTTGGTTGCAATTTCTGTGGCCAAGTTGGAAGTTCTGCCCCAGTCTCCTTCCTATCAGTAACTCTGACATTAATACATTAGTCAGTAGTAGTAATGATCTGTATCTCAATAGTGCAAGATTTAAATATTTCTTCCCTTTCAACAATGTCTTGATTCTACAAACTCCTTTCTCAGTTTCTCCCATTCACTTGAGGATTGTAAGGCGAAGGTGGAACATAAATAAAATCTCACTTTGGGATGATGAGCTTGGAGGCAGTTGGTGGAGATCAAGAGATCAAGATCAGCAACTCCTGAACTCTTTTTCTGCTGCCTTTGTCTCTGTGCTCATTTCTTTTTCCTAGCACAGCAAATCCTTTCATCTGTCTCCAACACCCTCCCTCCATCTGAACCAGTCTCTCTGGCCTTTTATCTGCACTTGACCTGTTCATCAAGAACAGTGGGCGTGACACTGATCGCCTCAAAATCTCTTCCTCACAGCTTACCCATTCCGACTTACCTCCCTCTGAATTGACTGTACCCCGTGCTCCGAGATCTAACCCTAACTTTATAATCAAGCCAGCAGAAAAAGGTGGTACTGTTGTTATCAGTGCACTGACCTCTACATTGTGGAGGCTGAGTGTCAACTCTCAGATGCCTTTTCCAATCTCCCCCAAAACATGGCCCATGACGGAACACCAAGCTTTTATGTCCAGAACAGTCACCAATCTCATTTCACCTGGTGAAGACACCTCTTATGCCCTTGCCCCTAATCCTCCCACTGCCTCCATGCTTATAATCACATAACCCCTGAAAATCTGCTTCCAATTCCTTTCCCAAAACCCACAAACAGGGCTGCTCAAGCAAACCCATTGTTACTGCCAGCTTCTGTCCCACAGAACTCATCTCTTCTTATCTCCTGGAACGAAGGTCTGAACCAAGCTCATCCACCATTATCGTCCCACTTACATCAGCTCAAAGGGGTGGAAATGTGTGCTTGCAAGTGCTCCGGTTATGCTTGTCTCTTTCTGGGGCACATGGAACATTCCTTGCTCCAGTCCTCCCCTGGCCCAAGTACATAACCCTTTCTCAGGTAAATCCATGACATTGTTGGTGCTGCTTCCTCTCGCGTCTGGAATTGGAAAAGTTTATCAATTTCGCTTTCAATTTCCACCCTGCGCTCCTGTTCACTTGGCCTATCTTTGATTCTGCTCTTCCCTTCCTCAACATCTCGCTTTCCAATCTTATGGATAGGCTGTCCACTAATATCCACTACAAACCTATCAACTCCCCACAGTTACCTTGGCTATGCATCCTCACACCCTGCTTCCTGTAAAAACTTTATTCATTCTTCCAGTTCCTCCATCTCTGTTGCATCTGTTCCAATGATGATAACTTTGACAAGGAGACCTCCAAAATGTTCACCTTCTTCACCTGAGGATTCTTCACTGTGGTTGACAAGATCTTCAGGTCGGTCTGACTCATCTCCTGCATATTAGCCTTCCTCCCTCTCTTCCCTCGCACAACAGCAATCCTCATCCCTCATCCTCACCTAACATCCCACCAGCATCCACATTCAATGGATCATTAGCTATAACTTCTGCCACCTCCAGCAGGATTCCATTACCAAAACCAAATTCCCCTTCTCTCCCTTGTCAGTCTTCTGCAGAGATTGTTTTTTCTGGGACACTTGATGTACTCCTCTACTCCCAATATCTCTCCAGACCCCGTTTCCATGCAGTCACAGAAGATTCAATATCTGCCTATTTATTTCCTCCCTCCTCAATATCTAAGGCCCCAGACACATCTTCCACATGAAGCAACAATTTACCGCACTTCCCTCAATGTAGGAGAAAGTGAAGACCACAGATGCTGGAGATCAGAGTTGAGAGTATGGTGCTGAGAAAGCACAGCCGGTCAGGCAGTATCTGTGGAGCAGGAGAATCAATGTTTCGGTCATAAACCCTTCATCAGGGCATTCCTGATGAAGGGCTTATGCCTGAAATGTCGATTCTCCTGCTCCTTGGATGCTGCCTGACCTGCTTCACTCAATGTCGTCTACTATATTCGCTACTCACAGTATGGTTTCCTCTACATTGGGAGACAATGCAAAGATTGGGGCACTACTTTGCAGGAAACGTATGCTCTGTCCACAAAAATGATCCTGACCTTCCTGTTGCCTGCCATTTCAACACACCACTGTGTTCTCAGGCCAGCATCTTGAGTTTGCTGAAGTGCTCCAGAAAAGCTCAGCACAAGCTTGAAGAACAGCACCCCATTTCTGCTTGGGATCCCTGCAGCTTTCTGGACTCAACATCAAGTTTAACAATTTTAAGGCTTGTCCTTCTCCCATATCCTTACCCCCACCCCTACATACCAGGCCATGTCATCACGTGGACTGCTACTGCAAATAGTCCATTGTCAACCACTAATGATCACCATTAGCAGCTATTCAATTCTCCCAGGCTGACCTTTATCCCATTTCTTTGTCTGCCCAATCGTGTTTCTCTTCTCTCTGGTCTTCATCTCCACCTAGTGTTTACTCATTCCCATCTTCCCCAGCCCACCTTTAGCACATTTTCTGACCTTTTCCTAACCAGTTCTGAAGAAGGGTCACTGGACCTGAAATGTTAACTCTGATTTCTCTCCAACGATGCTGCCAGACCTTGCTGAGTTTTTTCCAGCAATTTCTGTTTTTGTTTCTGATTTCCAGCATCCACAATTCTTTGTTTTTTATTTACCTTCTATCAGCACTGCAGATACATGGGAGTACCACCACTTGCTGGTTCCCCTCCAAGCTGTCACTATCTTGATTTGGAAATATATCCCCATTCTGCAGTATCATTTGGTCCTGGAGCTCTATTCAAAAAGGCACTGAATTTATTTACATTCCATAAACTACAGCAGTTCAAAATGTCAGCTCACCATACTTCATTGAATGCAACCAGGGATGGGCAATACTGGCCTAGCTAACAATGTTTGTATCCACAATGGTTTTTTAAAAAAATTGGAGTTTTGATCATTTCTTGCGCTGAGATTGAAATCACTGGCTCTTGTACTTTTTGTGACACTGTGTAATATCCCAACAATCTGACTGAATTCTGTGAAGAATTTCCAGCCCATGATTGCTTGTTATTGTGTGTTTTCATTGAAAACCAGTAATTTATTGTTGACGGTAAGAAATTTTTGCTGTTCAATAACTGGAACGGATAGCAATATTGGTGTGTATTAGCGTATATTTTGGGCAGCCTTCTCTGGATACATTCTTCATTATACCTGATGCTTAATACACTTTTTTCAAGTTTCGTGTCTATAGCTGGTAAATCCTTTGCAAGTTTTGAAATGTCAGCTTCGATCACCTCTATGTCTGAGTCATAGACTTATGGAATCATAGTCATACAGCAGGGAAACAAATCCTTCAATCCAGTATTCTCCACTTAGTTACCAGTATTTCCTGTAGATTTCCAGTATTTTTGAGAGTTATTGTCTGGTTATTGAGTCTGGTCATCTCATTAGTCTCTATCAAACTGTTGAACCCATGTAACATTTTAAGTTTTTGAAGAAGAGTCATACTAGACTCGAAATGTTAACTCTATTCCAGTTTCCACACATGCTTCTAGATCTTCCACTGAGAGCACTTCCTAGATTTTGAGAACTATCTATATAAAATAAACTCTTCTCACTTCTCTTTGGATTTTTTGTTTGGCCAAGTTTGTGAAATTTGAGTCATTTGAGTCATTTGACCTTCTTGCCAGGAGAAATTAATCTTCTCCCTGGTCCTTAGTGATTTTGAACACCTTTATTAAATTAACCTTCAACCTTTGCTGCTCCAAGGAGAATAATCATTAATTCCTGGGGCAATTTAACAGTCTGCAGCTTCGTCAGCAAAGAGATGTAAGGCAGAACCTTTGGCTAAGTGCAAGTTAGGGAGTTTGGAAGGTTTTTCACCAGATTGCCCCACACTTACCTCCTACCATGGCTCATGCTCTACCACTCACTATTCCTTGTAGTAGCATGCCTCACATGGTCTTGTTTCACACATTTTCCACAACACAAGCCTTAGATGGCTTCAGTACTACCTACTCACCTGCCCAGGACACCTCAGCATCTTTCACACACCTGCAACAGCACTAACAATGCTTTCACCTCACTTAATTCTTCCCTTTCTTTCATTCCAGAAGAATAACCCGCTATGAGTGTAATGCTGTGAATGTAAAGGGCTTCAGTTGGTGGGTCTTGCAGTGCCCTCTGCTGAGTTAAAATATTAAGTTGCCTGTTAAAATGCCTGTTAAAATACTAAGTTAAAGAGCTCTACTCTACTAAAGAGGATTATATAACATGCAATGACAGTACACTAGGAATTTCCATGGTTCACGTAAAAAAAGAGGGTGCATGTCTCTCATTAATAAGAATTATTCTTAATCATTTTTCCCTATAATTACAAAATAATCAACAACTCTTCTTCTTCAGATTCTCATTTTCTAATAATCCCATTGTCAGCTGATCTCCCAGCCTAATTGATTTGACTGGTGGTTCCACAGTGCAGGAACTATAATGTTGAAAAGAATGATCACAGTAAAATTTTTGAAAAGTTATCAATGGGGTTCATAATGATGTTGTGCAATTGTATAAAGCAATTTAATTTATCACCTTGAAGTCGAGTTGAACAAAAACTAAAAAGGTGTAAAGCAGTCTGTCAACTTATCATTCATTTTACACTGAAGCTAAGATCAATTTATTAGCTGCATAGGCATTAGTTATTTCCTGAATGATATTTTTCAGAGACCTTTTCAACAGTATTGGAAAGACAGACTCCCTGGCAACTTTAATTTTGCACCCCACAACAGATCACTAACTTAATGCCAAATCTTTGTCATGCCCTGTGTTTTCACTCCAGATACTGCCAGTGAATGATGAGCCTCCAACGATGAAGCCTGGCCTGAAGCCCATGATGTATTGTCTTGAAGGGGCAGAAGTCGCTATCACAGCAGAAAATCTCTATGCTACTGACCTGGATAGCGATGATGAGAGGCTGATGTTTATGATTGCAAGGCAACCATTCCATGGAGCGGTACAGAAGGATAGTCAAATTATTGACCACTTTTCTCAGGCAGATATCCTTTCTGGCTCAGTGACATATATTCATACTGGTAAGTAGCTTCTCCTAATATAATTTTGCTATGTTCTTCATACCCATCTAAGATCTTTCAAATTACTCTATAAACCAAAGCCATTTGGCCCTTAGATTAATAAATTCATAGACAGTTTCATAGATTCATATAGTGCAGAAAAGGCCCTTTAGTCCATCAAGTCTGCACCAATATAGCAACCAGTAAAAGTGTATTAACCCCAGTTTCCTGCACTTGTCTGATATCTTTGAATATTTTATCTCAAGTGCTCATCCAAATATATTTTAAAGGTTGTAAGGTTTCCAGCCTCCGCTACCTTTCCAGGCAGTGCATTCCAGATTTCCCCCAACCTGCTGAGTGAAAAGATTTCCCCCTAAATCCCCTCTAAATCTCCTAGCTCTTAGCCGAAAACAATGTCCTCTTGTGAATGACCTCTCAGCCCAAGGGAAACAGCCATTCTATATTCACCTTGTCCATACCCCTCAATCTTGTATATTTTAAACATGTTCTGCTTCAGTTTTTTTCTGCTCTAAAAGAAAACAATCCAAGATAATCCAGTCTCTACATATAGCTCACCCCAGTTGACATCTTGGTGAACCTCCTCTGCATCCCCTCTAGGGCTATCACATCCTTCCTGTAGTGAGATGGCCAGAACCGCACACATTACTCCAGTCGTGGCCTGACCAATTATCAGTACAACTCCAACATTACCTTCTTGCTCTTATACTCTGTACCATAGCTGATGAAAGGAAGCATCCCATATGCCTGCTTAACTATCTTATTCACATACTCTGCCGACTTCAGGGATCTGTCAATAATTACTCCAAGATCCCTCTGTTGCTCTGAGCTACACAGTATTCTGCCATTCATTAAATGCTCCCTCATCTTGTTTCTTCTTCCAAAGTGCATCGTCTCGCATTGTCAAGGTCAAATGCCATCTGCTAGGAGAAAGTGAGGACTGCAGATGCTGGAGATTAGAGTCGAGAGTGTGGTGCTGGAAAAGCACAGCATGTCAGGCAGCATCCGAGGAGCAGGAGAATCGATGTTTCGGGCATAAGACCTTCATCAGGAGATGAGCAAATAAATAGACAGTTCACAGAAGTGTGTCAGAATAATCATTGGGAAATTATACTAGGGGATTTTAAATTCCTCGACGTAAATGGGGACAGTCATAGTGTTAAGGGTTTAGAGGGGGCACAATTCTTGAAATGTATGCAGTGAGTGATTTGTATCAATATATAGAAGGTCCAAAAAAGGATGGCGCAGTGCTGGATCTGGTTCAGAGAAAAGAAGCTGGAAAAGTGTTCAATGTGGCAGTGGGGAAACATTTGGGCAATAGGAACCAAACATGTATGGTTCAAATTACTTCTGGACAAGGAAAAAGATAGACTGCAAAAAACAGTTTTGGATTGTTGGAAGTCAGATTTGCTCCTGTTGTCTCTTTGGGGGCTTATAATATACTCCCAGTAAAGTAGGTGCCCCCTTAAGGTTCCTAATTTCTATCTACAAAGCTTCATTTGAGGACTCTTCCAAATTATCATCTCAGCTCTGATGAAGAGTCATCTAGACTTGAAACATTAGCTTGGTCTCTATCCATAGATGTTGTCTGACCCACGTGATCTCCAGCATTGGTTGTTTTCAGTACAGATTGCAGCATCTGCAGTAAATTTCTTCTATCATCTGTCCTTATTGCAGTATTTGACTCCTTAATTAATAATGCAACATCACTACCATTTTTACAGCCTCCTCCGTCTCACCTAAGATCCTATACATCAGAATGTTGAGTTGCCAGTCTAGCCCTTTCCTCAACCATGTTTCCGTGATGGCAACAATATCATACACCCATGTGGCAAGCATGCTACTAACTCATCAGTATTAAGTGTTACACACTGTGCATTAAAAACCATCCAGCCTTGCCTTACTCTCTCAACAGTCAACACAGCTGAACTCACTGTGACTTACTTCTTTTGCTGGAGCATGATGTAGCTCTATTTTATCAACATTCTGCCCCCACCCAGCCTGACTAATTTAAACTCATCCCAACAGCACTAGCAAACCTACATGCATGGATATTGGTCCCAATATGTTTCAGGTGCAGACTGTCTTGTTTGTACATGTCCCATATTCCCCCAAAATGGTCCAAGTGATCTACAAATCTAAAACTTTCATGCTAGCATCAATTTTGGAGCCACAATTACTCTGTCCTATTTTCATATTTCTATACTTGCTAGAATGTGGCACTGGGAGTAATCCAGAAATTACAACCATTGGGGTCCTGCTTTTTAATATACCACCTTGGCTCCCTGAATTCATGATGGAAGATCTCATTGCCCATTTTGTTCATGTCATTGGTACCAACCTCTAACCCATTAGCCTCCTCTTTCAGGATGCCCTGACCGTAGAATCAGGTGGGCAAAACATCACCCTGGAGTCACATCTTCAGCTGCAGAAATACCTATTTGCTCTCCTGACTAAAGATATCACTGTTGCTGTTCCTTTCTTTGCCCAACCCCTCCCGCCCTGCCCACCCAGCCTCCACACAGTCAAGCCACTTGTGGTGCCAGAAGCTTGGCTCTGACTGCATTCATCTGAGGTACCAGCATCCTAACATCACCTTCTAAAATGGAATACCAGTTAGCGGATTCCTTCATTACCTGCCTGTAATTTTTCAACTGTCTGATGGTCACCCATTCGCTCTTTTCCTCTAGTCCCTTGAGCTGCAATGTGACCATATCCTTAAACATTCTTATCTTGTAACTCTAAGGCTCATAGATGTGCCACAATGTTTCCAACCACTGCTCCAGCTTTAAAACCGAGAGCTCCAGCGTCTGCAGTTGGGAGCACTTCCTGCATATGTAGTCATCTGGGAGACTGGCAGCATCCACGTGTGACAAGCTACACATTCCACTCAGCTGGTCTCTCCTGTCATTTTTTAAACTTACAATTGACACCTAGAATTATTAGTCTTATTTTTAATTAAAAATTACACAACACCATGTTGTAGTCCAAAAGGTTATTTGGAAGCTCTAGCCTTTGAAGCGCAACTCCTTCATCAGGTACATAGAACATAGCACATAGAACATAGAACATTACAGTGCAGTACAGGCCCTTTGGCCCCTAATGTTGCACCACCCTGTGAATCTAATCTGAAGCCCATCTAACCAACACTAATTCCATTTTCATCCATATGTTTATCAAATGACCATTTAAATACCCTTAAATTTGGCGAGTCCATTACTGTAGCAGGCAGGGCGTTCCATGCTCTTACTACTGTCTGAGTAAAGAAACTACCTCTGACATCAGTCCTATAAAAATTTAAAGCTATGCTCCTTCATGCTAGTCCTCATTATCCGAGGAAAAAGGCTCTCACTATCCACCCTACCTAACCCTCATGATTATCTTATATGTCTCAATTAAGTTACCTATCAATCTCCTTCTGTCAAATGAAAACAGCCTCAAGTCCCTTAGTCTTTCTTCATAAGACCTTCCCTCTATAACATGCAACATCTGAGTAAATCTCCTCTGAACCCTTTCCAAAGTTTCCACATTCTTCTCATATGAGGTGACCAGAACTATATGCAATACTCCAAGTGTGGCTGCATCAGAGTTTTGACAAGCTGCGACATGACCTCATGGCTCCGAAACTCAATCCCTCTACCAATAAAAGCTAACACACCCGTATGCCTTCTTAACAAACCTATCAACTTACAGGGATCTATGTACATGGACACTGAGATCCCTCTGCTCATCTAAACTACTAAGAATCTTACCATCAGCCCAGTAGACTGCATTCCTGTTGCTCCATTCAAAGTGAATCACCTCACACTTTTCTGCATTAAACTCCATTTGCCACCTCTCAGCCCAGCTCTGCAGCTTATCTGTGTCTCTCTGTAACCTGCAACATCCTTCAGCACTATCCATGACTTCACCAATCTTAGTGTTATCCGCAATTTTACTAACCCATCCTTCTACGCCCTCATCTAGGCCATTTATAAAAATTACAAAAAGAGCAGTGGCCCCAAAACAGATCCTTGCAGTACACCACTAGTAACTGAATTCCAGGATGAACATTTCCCATCAACCACCATCCTCTGTCTTCTTTCAGCTAGCCAATTTCTGATCCAAACCACTAAATCACCCTCAATTCTATGCGTCTGTATTTTGTGCAGTAGCCTACCATGCGAAACATTATCAAACGCCTTACTGAAATCCATATACACAGCATCAGCCACTTTACCCTCTCCACCTGTTTAGTCACCTTTTCAAAGTACTCAATAAGGATGTGAGGCATGACCTACCCTTCACAAAACCATGTTGACTATCCCTGATCAACTGATTCCTTTCGAAATGATTATAAATCCTATCTTTTATAACTGTTCCAACACTTTACCCACAACCAAAGTAAGGCTCACTGGTTTATAATTAATAGGGTTGTCGCTACTCCACTTCTTGAATAAGGGGACAACATTTGCTATCCTCCTGTGTTCTGGTACTATTCCTGTAGACAATGACAACATACAGATCAATGCCAAAGGCTCTGCGATCTCCTCCCTGGTTTCCAGAAAATCCTAGGATAAATCCCAGCCGATCCAGGGGATTTATCTATTTTCTCACTTTCCAGAATGCATAAGCCTCCTCCTTGTGAACCTCAATCCCGTCGAGTCTAGTAGCCTGTATCTCAGTATTCTCCTCAACAACATTGTAACTGTGAAGGAGCAGTGCTCCAAAAGCTAGTGCATCCAAATAAACATGTTGGAGTATAACCTGGTGTTGTGTGATTTTTAACTTTGTACACCCCAGTCCAACATCGGCTCTTCAATATCATAGTCTTAGACTTCCTACTCAGGTTATGAAAATGTTAACTGTAACAAGGTTCCCACTTCTCTATTTCTGTAGGATAAGAAAGGTCTAACAAGAAATTGTCAGGTGATCAGTACTGGGGTGTCACGGTGGCTCAGTGGTTAGCATTGCTGCCGCATAGCACCAGTGACTCCGGTTCAATTCCAGCCTCAGGCAACTGTCTGTGTTGAGTCTGCACGTTCTCCCTGTATCTTTGTGGGTTTCCACTGGGTGTTGTGGTTTCCTCCCACAGTCTGAAGATGTGCAGTTTAGGTGGATTGCTCACGTTAAATTGTCCATAGTGTCCAGGGATGTTTGGGTTTGGTGGATTAGCCAGGGTTTCAGGAATAGTGAAGGGGCATGTGCGTGTGGGTGGAATGTTCTTCAGAGGATCAGTGTAGTGTCGATGTGCCACATGGCCTGCTTCCACACTGTAGGGACTCTATGATTCAATTCAGAGCCTTTCTCACCTTTTGAAGTTATGCTGTCAACAGGAGCTGCACTGAAGATTCCCACGGTGTTCCTGCGACAGAGGAACAGCTTACCAGTTACTGTGCCCCTGCTCACCTACCCCTTGTCCTGTAAAGACTAGGCCTGAATCCACAGTGTCAAGATTAGAGTGCTGTTGGAAAAGCACAGCAGATCAGGCAGCATCCGGGAACAGGAAAATCGACATTTCGGGCAAAAGTCCTTCATCAGGAAGGGTTTGCCCAAAATGTCAATTGTCCTGCACTTTGGATGCTGCCTGACCTGCTGTGCTTTTCCAGCATCACTCTAATCTTGACTCTGATCTCCAGCATCTGTAGTCCTCACTTTCGCCTGAATCCATACTGTGCTTGATTTATAGGCTTACCAGTTACTGTATTCCTCCCTGCCTCCTGGTTGCTGCTTTGAACCAAGCTAAGCGTACTGGCTAACAAACTGGCTAAATGTCCATGTCAAGCCTGAGCCAATATAAGGACAAAATACTGATGATGTTAGAAATCTGACTTACCTAATAGTCATTCCTCAATCAAAATCACCCAGAGACTCTATCTGATCTATTTGATTATTATCTTGTCTTTGGGACCTTGCTATGCACCAATTGGCTACAGTATCTCCACACTTCAGTACCAGCAGTACTTAAAGGTATTTACATCTTTTTATTAAATTCCACATCTCACTACAACAGTGTGATTATCAAGTGTCTCCTCCCTTGAAATGCCTTTGGCAGGATTTACAGAGTTAAATTAAAATCAAATTGGTGCATGGTCCCTTGAGTATAAGAGGTTGCTTATAGAGACAGGTAATATGATCAAGATGTTTAAAACATTAAAAAGACTTTTTTTGTGTAAGAAGGAGGAAAGTATTTCCTCTGGGTGAGAACATCCACAATAAAGGAAAGTTTTCCTGAAATTAGAGGCAGGCTATTCATGAATGAAATCAGGAAACTGTTTCACAAAGAGTTGCAGAAATCACAAAGAGTTGGGCGGCATGGTGGCATAGTGGTTAGCATTGCTGCCTCACAGCGCCAGAGACCCGGGTTCAATTCCCGCCTCAGGCAACTGTCTGTGTGGAATTTGCACATTCTCCCTGTGTCTGGTCTGCGTGGGTTTTCTCCGGGTGCTCAGGTTTCCTCCCACAGTCCAAAAATGTGCAGGTTAGGTGAATTGGCTATGCTAATTTGCCCATAGTGTTAGGTGAAGGGGTAAATGGAGGGGTCTGGGTGGGTTGCTCTTCGGAGGGTTGGTGCGGATTTGTTGGGCGGAAGGGCCTGTTTCCACACTGTAAGTAATCTAATCTAAATCTGGAGTTCTCCCCCTATAAAGCTATGAGGTTTTGAAATGGAGGTGATGATACTTTTTGTTAAGTAAAGCTTTTAAAGGACATGAATTAAATCAAAATTGAGGCGAGGTGCAGATTACGATGATCAAATCGGATGGATGAACATGCTCTTGCTGATCTACACGTAGCCCTCAAGTTCTAACTTCTGAAACAACTAGTGGTTTATGTTTGCCTGCTTTTGATGTTTGTTTCAGTCTAGTGCAGAGGAGCCTCAATTATTCGGAAGACACGGGTGGGGAGTATTTCATTCGGTTAATCAAATTCCGGATAACTGAATACCGGATAACATAGTTTAGCCAAGCATCGGGACCTTGTGATCTTGCCGGATAATCCGATATTCAGATAATCGAATGCCAGATAATAGAGGTTCCTCTGTATTTGCAAATCCACCACTTGAGGAGCAGGCAACATTCAATTTTAATCAATGTCTTAAGATAGCTATAAGAAGTTGGATAATCACTGACAAGTAAAGGGGCTGTGGTTGGGGAAACTAGGTAAATGAATCAAATAAATGTAATACACTGCATCGTGGGTTATTGAAACTGCTTTAACTGCCATCCTAAGGTGGATATTGTGGGTTTTTGTTTTTTTTAAGAACTGCACAAGCAAATTTCTATTGAATCGGGGAGTTTTACTAATGCACTTCTGTTGATAAGTTGAGAATTCTGTTGGAGTAGCATTGTTACTGTCTGGAAATAGACAGTAATACAGCTAAAAATGGAAATTATTGACATCCTGAAATCAACCACTTTAAGTAGAAAAGGTTTGAACAACCATTTGTTCAATGTTCCTTCATTTGCTGAAATATTGAACTTCTGTTTGCTGTTTCTTGCTATCTTCCCTCCAAGTCCTTTATCACAACATTCTGTAGCTTCTGTTGTAGTTAACTGTCTATCTTTGGCCGATGACAAAACAATGCTGAATGAGGAAATGGCAAAGTAAAAATTGACCAAAATGTTCCAGCAGTTCCGCATTCTATTGGGTTAACCAGTCTCTAGCAGGGACAGGTGAGAATACTTGAATGAGATTTAGCAACTCTTTATTTGCTGATTAAAATCACCCACGCTTTCAACTCCAAATTACTACCCTTGCAGGAAGAGTTGGCCAGGAACAGGAGTTTAGATTGGATTCCCTACAGTTCGGAAACAGGCCATTTAGCCCAACAAGTCCCTACAGATCCTCCGAAGAGTAACCCACCCAGACCCATTCCCCTACTCTACAGTTGTTATAGACCAGGGTAGACCCCTTCAAAACATTTTAAGAAGCTAGCCCCACACCCTAAATTTTCTATTTGTTTTAGGCAGGGGTAAAGTGGATATCCCAGGAGTGATGTATCTGGTCAAACCACTTGGCTTCAAGTAAAAAAACAATTTGTTTACACACCACCAAATGAAACACAAACAAAAGAAAACAGTGATTTGAAAACCGACTGACTCTATTGCAACTTAGTGATGCTATTCCAATTTCCTGCAAAATCCCCATAAACACACCCCCTGAGCAACAAAGGTAAATTCAAATCTAGGTTAGAGAGAGAGGATCAGCCAGGAATCATTTGGAATCAGCATGGAACCTGTTTTCACTCTCGCTGCTCCTCTGTCCCCAGCTAAACCTAAACCAAACTAAAAAGATACCTGAACTGGGAGAACTGGCCAACCCCCTTTCATTCTATAACTGTTTTAAAAATAAAACCTAATAGTCTTTTCCTTGATTGTTGCCTTGGCAGTATCTATTAGCCATTAGCAAAGACCTCAAATCCCAGAAAAATTGCAACATCTGCCTTTTACAACCCCTCTTGAAAAAAACCCAATAACAACATAATCTTGTTGAAGGAGCAGCATCATCAGAGCTCGCTTTCGAGAAAAAGAATCATCAATACCCAAAGATGGCTTCATTTCAAAACCCTGTAATCTTACACTGTTATGTACGTTACATTGACTAAAACCATGTAAACACACATTACTGCATTCTATTTCAGTCCGCTCATCCCCGCCACAGAACATTTCTCATCCAAGACTCAACAATGTGTTGGTGATCACGTTTTCCTCTCCTGCCACATGTACAATGTATAATTGAATGGCTATAATAATATGCTCCATCTAAATAATCTGGAATTTTTGTCCTTAAATTTCCCCAAAAACTTCAATGGGTTATGATCGGTGTATATGATTGTCTCAAATACATGACTAGTAACATAAACATGGAAATGTTGTTACGCCAACACCAAGCTCAAAGTCTCCTTCTCCATTATCCAATATTTCTGCTGATGAATGTTCAATTTTCTGAAGTAATACTGATAGGCCTTTCTACCTTTTTCTTGTCTTCTTGTAAAAGATAGCACTGACACCCACATCACTTGCATTGATAGCCAACTTGAATGGCATTGCATAATGAGGCGTGGCTAATACTGGGGCAGCAGTTAACACAGCTTTCATGCTGTCTAATGCCTTTTGAGAGTCCGCTATCCACTGAAACTTCTGGTATTCCTTTAGTAACTCAGTGAGTGGAGCAGCTACACTGCTAACATTTGGTACAAATTTCTGATAAAACCCACTCAATCCCAGGAATCGTAATACAGATCTTTTTGTCAAAAGCATGGCAAACACCCAATAACAAGTGGGACCACTTGTTCGTGTCCAATAACGTGGCTCAGGAAGATGACTTGGACTTTGACAAATTCACTCTTAGCCAGGCTTATCATCAAGGTAGATTCCAGCATCTGCAATTTTGTTGTCTCTAACCAGGTTTATCATCAAGCCAAGTAAAAGTGAGGACAGCAGATACTGGAGATTTGAGTCAAAAGTGTGATGCTGGAAGAGCACAGCAAGTCAGGCAGCATCTGAGGAGCAGGAGAATCGATGTTTTGGGCAAAGGCCCTACGTCAGGAATGAGGCTGTGAGCTGAGGGGGTGGTGAGATGAATGGAAGGGGAGGGTGGGGCTAGGGTGAAGGTGGTTTAGAATGCGATAAGTAGATGAAGGTAGGGACAATAGCGATAGTTCGGAGAGGTGGGTGGAAGATGGTCAAGTAGGACTGGTCATAAGGGCAGTGCCGAGTTGGGAGGTTGGATCTGGGATAAGGTAGGGGGAATGAGGAAACTGGTGAAATCCACATTGATGCCGTAGGTTTGGAGGTTCCTGAGGCGGAAAATTAGGCGTTTTTCCTCCAGGTCCCAGGTGGTTAGGGAGTTGCAAAGAAGGAGGCCTAGGACCTGTATGTCCTTGGCAGAGTGGGAGGGGGAGTTGAAATGTTCTGCCACTGGGTGGTGAAATTAGTTGGTATGGGTGTCCTGGAGATTATCTTTGAACAGCACTTCCATTTACTTATTGCACTCTCAGCTACCTTCCACCTAGCCGCACCCCCCAACCCCCCTCCCATTTATCTTACCACCCCTTCGGCTCACAGCCTCATTCCTGATGCAGGGCATTTGCCTGAAACATCAATTCTCCTGCACCTCTGATGCTGCCTAAACTGCTGTGCTTTTCTAGGACGACACTCTCGATTCTTATCATCAAGCCTGCCTGCTGAACTTGATTGAACTATTCTGATAAATGTTGCAAAAGTTCATCCCATGTGTGACTAAAAATCATGAGGCTATCAATATAAACTACACAATTGGGTAATCCGGCAATGACGTTATTGGCTAGTCTTTGAAATGTGATTGACACATTTTTCAGACCAAATGGTATTGATACAGTCCATTTTGCGGTACAAAAGCCAAAATTTTCTTCACTCTTTCGGACAAATGTACTTGCCAGTATCCTTTGAGTAAGTCCAATTTAGAAATATAAGTAGCTTGTCTCACCTTTTCAAACTGTGTTCCAAATGTGGTTTCGGATATGAATAAGATTTTGTAACTGCATTGATTTTGAGATGACCCATAACTGTTAGGTACCATCTGGTTTTGCACAATTACTATTGGTGAGCACCCAGTCACTGAAACTCACTTCAATTATTTTATCTTGGAGCATGTATTTAATCTCCTTTTGAACCTGTAGCAATTTTAGAGGGTTATGCCTGTCTTGCTTAAATGGAACAGCATTTCCAATATCATGCATAATTAGGTTAGTACTACCCACCTTATTTCCACATATCTCCCCTGGCCATAGCAATAACTCTCTCAGGTCATTTCAATTTTCCTCTGGAAGGTAACTCAATAATTTATCCCAATTTTTGACAACTTCCTCATTGTCCAAGTTAATTTAAGTAATATCCAATTCAGAATCCTCTGAACTTCATTTTTCACTCTGCATTGTAACCAGTAACTCCATCACCTTTTGCTTTCCTTCCTTGTCAAAATACATTCTGAGTACGTTCACATGACACACACTTCTATGTAAAGTCCTTATCAAATAGTTTACCTCACTCGATCTTCTTTTGACTTGGTAAGGTTGACTAAACCTTACTTTTAAAGGTTCACCTACCACTGGAAGTAACCCTTACACTTTAACACTGAAAGTAAAATTTTGGGTTTTTGATTTCTTGTCTGCTTCTGTTTCATTGTATGATGTGATATTTTCAAATGCTGTCTTGCCAACTCCACTCTATTTACTCTTTCCCTAAAATCTGACACACAGTCCAAATATGTGGTCTCTGAATTCTGACTCACCAGTTTCTCCTTAATTAACTTTAGTGGTTTTCTCATTTAATGGCCAAAAACTAATTCAAGTGGACTGAATTTGGTGGATTCATTTAATGCATCTCTGATTGCAAAAAGGACAAATGGAATTCCTTTATCCCAATAGTCTTGACTATAAGCCCTTAACATGGTCTTCAATGTAGAATTGTTTTATTCCTAAGCTGTCTGTAACTTCCTTGAATAATTTTGATGTAAAATTTGACCCGTGATCTGACTGGATCTCTGTGGGTAATCTGGATCGATTGAAAAATTTGATTCATCTGCAGTCCTTTTAGCTGTGATATTGCATAATGGAATATCCTCTGGAAATCTAGTGGACACATCCATTATTGTTAACAAATACTGATTCCTACTTTTTGTTTTAGGTAGGGATCTTACACAATCAATTAAGACTCTTGTAAAAGATTCCTCAAATGCCTGCATTGAGGAACGGGTTTTATTCTGCCTGTGGTTTCCCAGTTACCTGACATGTGTGACATGTCTGCCAAAGCTCATCTACATCCTTGTGCAGTCCAGGCCAGTAAAAATGTTTATGTATTTTAGCTGGAGTTTTTCTTATCTCTAAATGACCTTCTTTTGGTAGTTCATTCACCCACAACACCTCTTTTCTATAACTTACTGGCAATACAACTTGATGAACCTCTGTGCATTTCGCATCTGCCTGAATATATAATCATCTCTATTTCCTCATTAAGACATGATTTTTAAGATAGTAGCACTTAGGGATACATTCAGATTCTTCTTCTATGTATGCCTTTTTATACAATTGCTTCAAATTTTCATCTTTCTGCTGTAACTCAGTTAATTTCTCTGAGCTAAAGATATCAGCTTTGTCCTCCATCTGCTCCTGCATTGTCTCAAGCATCTGATCAAACAGTGTCTCTGATTTTTCCGCTTCAACTTTCTTATCTGTACTCCTTGATCTCTCCTGTTTCAACTGGTGACTTTGTGACCTTGTTACCACACAGTCAGGAAAAATTCCAGGATATGCTTCCTGTAATAGTTCAGTTGCCTAATTTTCCACCATCTTTTCAACCACGGTGGGCAGCACTCCTACTTGTGAACCAACTATTTAATTTGAAAGGACAAATTGTATTCCTCAAACTGAGAGCTTTTCCAGTACTCCTATCGGCACTTTTCCATCTTTCCATCTTTCACTGGATACTCTAACCTCACTATACATAATTGAGCACTTCATGTCTCATTGTGAACTCCACTTACTAGCACTTTTGCAGGCAATAGTCTTTTGGAGGTACATTTCTCCTCATCTTTCAACATCAAAGATTGACATGATCCTGTATCTCTTAGTCTAGATTAGAGTGGTGCTGGGTAGGCACAGCAGGTCCGAGGAGCAGGAAAATCAACGTTTCGGGCAAAAGCCCTTTACCAATTTTACCAACTTTCCTCCTTTACCAACCTCCGACCAATTTATACATGCTGGTGCAGTGTTTTAGCCTTCATTGTGCTTTCCGTTACCACTTCAACAAAATTCACTGGCTTAACCAGTTTTCCTTCATCTGTCTTCCCAATACTTTTCCTAACCCACAAACATTGTGATTTCATGTGGCCTTCATAATTGCAGTAAAAACACCGGAGCTTTTTAACTATTTTTCCCCTTCATGAGTTTCGTTTTTGCCCTGTGGTAAATTTTCTTTTTTATCTCCACCGAGATCTACTTTTCCCTTACCACGTGAGACTTCTCTTTTCCCTAATTTCTATCCCTTGTGGATTGAAATTGATATTGGAAGCCAACTTTGATTTATGAACCAACTCATAATCATCAGCCATTTCAGCTGCTAACTTTGCCGTTTTAATTCTCTGCTCTTCCATGTGAGTTCTCACTAATCCAGGAAGTGAATTTTTGAACTCGTCCAAAATAATCATTGCTCTAAGCAGTTTGTTCTAATTTTAATACCCTTATCTACCTATCAAAATTATGTTGTTTGATTCTTTCAAACTGAATATAGGTTTGTCCAGGGTCTCTCCTTAGATTCCTGAAACGCTGTCTGTAGGCTTTTGGCACAATGTCATATGCACTTAAAATGGCTTTTTTTTAACCTCCTCATGTGCCCAGATACCTCCTCTGATAGTGATGCAAATACCTCAGGAGCTCTACCTAAACGTTGTGTTTGGATCAGCAAAGCCTATGTGGTCACTGTCCACTTTTTGTTTAGCCACCTTCTCAAATGTGATGAAAAAGTCTTCTACATCCTTCTCATCAAATTCAGGCAATGCTTGGATTTATTTAAACAGATTTCCACCAGGCCTTTGGCTATGATTGATTTGCTCACCCTCAATCTCTTCCTCACTGAATTTACCTTCTGCCTTCATCACTATTCTTTTACATTGATCTTTCTGTCCAAGTGCCAATTTATGAAGTTCAAATTTTCTTTATTCTCTCTCTTTCTCTCTTCTCTCTCTCTCTTTCCATTTCTTCACACTCTGGCTTTTTGTATTTGCTTTGCTTTTAACTCAAACAATTTTATTTCTTTTTCTCTTTTTCTTTTGTCTCTTAGTCAAGCTGCTTCATTTTCAATTGAAGTTTAGCCATCTCCAAAACATCCAAAGTTTCAGCTTGCATTTCCAGCAAATTTAAATGCTCAGCTATTGTTATAATTGTCTTTCCCTTCCTCATAGAAAGAGGCAACCCCAACTCCAGCTTGACTGCCAATTCCAGCGGTTTTGCCTGTTCACTTTTTGTAAAGCCCCCAGAGTCACCTCTTCCACCCCAAGAAAACTCTTAGTGACTTAAAGACCCATTACTACACCAAGCAATGCTTAAACCAACAGAATTCGCCACCCAGAACAAAATATACTAACACCTATACCACTCGCTGCCGTTGAGTTGAATAACCCTAACCCCAAAGTGGAATTATAGAATAAATCCCACAAAGAGCCCCCAATCTGTTATGAACCAAGCCAGACCCCTCAAAACATTTTAAGAAGGTAGCCTAGGCCCTATTTTTTCTAATTGTTTTAGGCAGATATCCCAGTGTGATGCATCTGGTCAAACCACTTGGCTTCAAGTAAAAAAAGACTTTATTTATACACCACTGAATGAAACACAAACAAAAGAAAATAAGATAATTTCAAACACAGGTCTTTATAGGAGAGATGTTAGAGAAAGAGGATCAGCAAGGGATCATTTGATGAAGCATGAAACCTCTTCTTACTGGATCTGCTCCTCTGGTTTAGTTTTAATTGGGGGCAAATTAGAAAATTCCCCCAACTGGGAGAACTGGTCACACCCCTTTCATTGTATAACTGTTTTTGAAAAAAATCCTAAAAATCTTTTCCTTGATTGTTGGCTTGGGCAGTATCTGTTAGCTATTAGCAAAGTCCTCAAATTCCAGATAAATCAGAACGTCTGCCTTTTACAACCCCTCTTGAAAATAAACCAAGGACAATATAACCTTGTTAAAGAAGCAGCATCATCACAGCATGGGTGATGCCTTCCCTTTTGTCATGTGATCTTTTTTATGCTGACATCTATGAATTAGGGTTCAGGAGAGATTGGTCGCAGAAAAGACAAGATCAAGAACAATATTCAGTAAAGGGCTTCTTTGCAACACTGTTTTGTGCATATTATGTCTATGTGCTACAATACATTATGTTCAGAAACACGAGGCTCTAATCTTACCATTACATTCTTCAAAGGCAGTTTCATAATTTCTATTGTTAAGTATTGTTGGATTACCATCTGCTTTTCCATGCATATTGCTAATATTCACATGATGAGACCTCAGGCTTCTGCCTAGCTCTCTATACTGTTCTTTCATAACTTTCTGCCACAATGTTCTACTTATGCCCAGTGAGGAGCAGCTTTGTGACATGATTGCAAGGTTGCCTCAGGGTCCTAAAGCCCTTTCACAACATCAGTAAGGGGAAATAGGTTGCCAATGCCTCTTGTTTCCCCAGAACTCTATCCCAGCAAGTGTGAATTTCTTTTGGAAAGGCAAAAGGGGGAAGATAAAAAGATTAGGATATTCAGAGCAGTCCGTTTATGATTTTTTTTAGATTAGATTAGATTAGATTACTTACAGTGTGGAAACAGGCCCTTCGGCCCAACAAGTCCACACCGACCCGCCGAAGCGCAACCCACCCAGACCCATTCCCCTACATTTACCTCTTCACCTAACACTACAGCAATTTAGCATGGCCAATTCACCTAACCTGCACATTTTTGGATTGTGGGAGGAAACCGGAGCACCCGGAGGAAACCCACGCAGACACGGGGAGAATGTGCAAACTCCACACAGAGAGTCGCCAGAGGCGGGAATTGAACCCGGGTCTCTGACGTTGTGAGGCAGCAGTGCCCAAGTGGGATTTGAAGTGCGATTGTCAAGGTAAGGCTACAGACTAAAAATATAATCCTGATAAATTATTTCATTTGAAAAATAACCCTTTTGCTACTTGAATTTTTCCTCTCCTCAGGTGGTGAGGTAGGATTAACACCCTGTTTTGACACCATTACTTTTGTCATCTCGGATTGGGATGGAGGTACAGTGGAAGGTTGCTGTTCTGAGGAACCATTTTCTCCTTTGTTGTCAATACACAACTCTCTCCCTGTGTACGATCTTAACATTACTATAATGCCAATCAACAATCAGCCACCGACCATTATCATTGGTAAGAAAGTCAAGCAAACATTGATTTTTATGTTGACCAACATTAGCATGAATACTGCAGAGTTGATGTTTCCAGTGCTGTTAGAAAGATGTGGTGAAGTGGGAATGATATTGTCAAGAAGGTAGCATGATGGTTTGGAACAGGAATGAGAGGAAGATTGAATATTTATGTTAATTGTTTATTTTTCAGAGTAATTCCAGAGAACATTCCATTTGGTTAGAGATTGAATTGTCTACTTTTAAGGTGGTGATAGATAAATTTTCCCAGTTCTGAGAAAAGGTCACTGGACCTGAAATTTTAACTCTGATTTCTCTTCACAGATGCTGCCAGACCTACTGAGCTTTTCGAGAAACTTCAGTTTTTGTTTTTGACTTCTAGCATCTGCAGTTCTTTTGGTTTTTATAGATAGATGACGTTTGGGCTGGGGAAACAAGGATAATCAAAGGTAGAGGGGAATGTGGAATCCAAACGTAAACAGATCAGTCATAGTTTTGTTCATGGGTGGAGAAACCCAAGGAGCTGAATAGGCAACTTTTGTTCTAATTTCATATGTTCCAAAACTACAATGAGCGGAAGGCATATGATGACATGAATTGCAATAGGGCCAAACTGCTGCTAGTTCAGACACAGGTGAGCATAAATACTTTAATTTATTGTAGAGTGAAATACAGAGAGAAGACCAAGAACCAAACTTTTTCTTTTGGCTAATTGTCAGTTTCATAAAGTTTTGAAAGAAGAGGATTCCTAGTCATGAGGCCCAATGTATTCTCTTGCCACACCTTATCAAATGCTGCCTATCATTTACTACCTACCTTTGGTGCTCCTCTCACCATGTTCTAGTCCCAACCTGACATGCGTCGTTTACAGAACAAATTACATTTCAGCAGATATCAGCCGAAAGACTAGTATCCCTGGTGACAATGCCTTCTTTTAAAGGATGCTATGCACCAGGGCAAGATGGTGTTACCCCACACCACCAATGTAATGGCGCAGCAGCCACAAAGCTATACTGCTTATGGCATATAGCTAGCATTGCTGACCCTCCCTTGCACGTACAACCCTATTTTCTCAATCTCTTTGCTCTTTAGCCACCAGCCAGTTTACCTGTCCTCAGCTACATCCTGTCTAATCACCCTTGCTATGTCACCACTACTCTGTCCCGAATGTCTAATTTAGACTTCAATCTTGTCATTGTCCATCCAGGGTGCAACACATATTGATGAGCAATTGGACATTTCAGACATGAGTTTTTATTTACAATCAGTAAAAGTGAACACGAAAAAAATGAACAGAGGCTGCAGTTCCCTCTACATTGCAACCAAATGTCGGCATGATGACTAATGGCTATTTAATATTCTCTAACTGTACCTGCCATCTACTGGAGCTGGGAATCAATCAGGTCTTCTTTCGCTTGTGATACCCGACACAGCTGAGCTCTATTATGGACAGTTTCTATGAATTTTTAACCTCCCTAGTACCATCCTTTTCCAAAAAAAGACTCTTGTTCTTTCAGTTCTCCAGCACCTATCACATTGCCAATTGTGCAGAGCATAACATTATGCTGCACATTCTCTTCGGACTATTCTGGAGGGCTTCTCCTGACCAGTCCAAGCAGAATCACATTTCTAATAGCCCCATTGTCTGCTCCATTGTGCCCCTGGTTCCTGGATGTCCACCAATTTGGTGAAATGCAGCACCAGTTGAGTGACCAACACATTACTTTGAAAAGAGAGTACCTTCTGAACTCCAAACCTCCTTCCCATCCCAGATCCACATCAATCATTCAACTTTCCATTGAATTTAGTAGAATCTATACTTACATGACAGATGAAGCAATATTCCTCTTCTCCCACAGCACCCTAAAAAGTTTCATAAGCTATGGGTTGGTTTTAGCCAACATTCACTTCTTTTAAGTCATTGCTGCAAGCTTCTGTTGATGTTCAATTTGTAAGGACCAATAGCACGGTGCAAATTATCTTTGCCCAGCATTTGAACCTGAAGCATGTTCACTTTACAATGCTCATGGATGCTGAAATAATTACAAGCTAAATGTAGCTGGAATCTGCAAAACCATCATTCATGTGTTTGTCCCTTCCACGTCCTGGAGTCCAGCAGATGTGTGTGCCATCCATTAAACTGATACTGACTCCACCCAACCTGGCTGTTGTCCCAGCCATTTTCCAATTGCAGTTAGTGCCTAGTTAATGGCAAGTGATGAGAGGGAACATATATCGTGGTGGACACTGTCATGACTGGGTTCTGCCTGGTTGCCAGTTAACCCCATCCCCAGAGTCACCCTGTTGCCTTTTAGCATGTACTACCCAGACAGCCCATTTCCACCTATACCCCCCATGTAGAGACCTATCATAGAGTCATGGAGTTTTATAACATGTAAAGGAACCCTTCAACACCTCTTGTACTGGTCATCTACTCTAGTCCCATTTTCCAGCACCTGGCCTATAACCTGACATGCTATGGTGCTTTGAATGATTATCTAAATATTTCCTAAGTGTTGCGATGGTTCCTGTCTTCATTACCCTTTAAGATAGATATCCATCACCTCTGGTGGAAAAAAAATCTTTCCTCTAATCCCCTCTAAGCCTCCTGCCTTTTCTGTTAAAAATGCACTCTAGGTCATTGATCCCTCCACTAAGAGGAAAAGAAATCCTTCTCGTCTCTCTTCATAGCTGAATTACTCCAGCTCAGGCCGTATCCTGGCGAATCTCTCTGCACCTTCTCTTGAGTGCAATCACATCCTTCCTATTATATGGTGACAAATCCTGCTCACATTTCTCCAGCTGTGCCTGGCCACTGTCTTACACAGCTCCATTACAACCTTCTTTTGTTTTTAATTTATTGCCTTAACTAATAAAGAGTAGTATCTCGTGTAGCCTCTGAATCACCTTTATTCACCTGCTATGCCGACTTTAAGAATCTATGGACATGTACACAAAGGTCCCCATGCCTGAAGGTTCTACAACTTTGAATATTGAGTTGCTAGACCTGCCCCTTCCTCAGCAATGTCTCTGTGAAAACAACGATTTCATATCCAGTGTTTCCTCTAAGTGGCTATGCAGCTTCTCTCAGATTCCACGCACGCTGCTCAATGTGATGACCAGATTTGGAAATCATATGTACACGCTGACCTTAAGAGGTCTAGAGACCAAAGAAAATAATTTTGAGGCCACTAACTAATGTTATCAGGATCTCATAACTGGTAGCCTCCTCTTGACAGGAATGAGGACTGGACCTTTCCACTTTCTGACACGATCATTTCATTGAATACATGTGCATATGCTTGTTGTACAGGCAGCTGACATTTACTATAGGTGTTGGATTGACACCTGGGTGTGGGCCGTACAAAAAGACGTCTTTCCCTGGACAGATCCATACTGTCTGCACAAAACTGCATGTTAATACAGCAGTACTGATAGCCTTTAGACTCAGGTGAAGGAACAGAGTACTCCATATCGGAGTTGCTAATAGTGCTACATTGATGAACAGTGTAAATGTAAAGGCCTTGTTATCACCTAGTCTGTGACTACACACTATTATTTGTTAGCTACTATCAGTCCTCATTAATAGCTATTCACCCTTCTAGCCTGATGGTTATCCACTCCTTTGTCTGTGCAACTGTCCTTCTCTCTCTTTGGGCTCTATCTTGACCTATTGTTTACTCCTTACCACTTCACCCTACCCTATACTGTATTTTGCATAAAAAACAACATTTTCCTCGCTACTGCCAGTTCTGAGGAAGGGGCACTGGATCTAAAACATTAACGCTAATTTCTCTCCACAGATGCTGACAGACTTGCTGAGCTGTTCCAGCAATTACTGTTTTGTTATGAGAGGGGAGATCTAATAGAAACATGTACAATAATGAAGGGCATAGATAAGATAGAACCAAGGAGATTGTTTCCATTGGCAATGAAACTAGAACTAGGGGACATAGCCTCAAAATGAGGGGGAGCAGATTTAGGACTGAGCTGAGAAGGAACTTCTTCTTCTCCTAACGGGATTCCCTGCCTAATGAAGACATTGAGGCTACCACCTCATTGAACATTTTTAAGAAAAACATATTTTGAACTGTGAAGGAATTAAGCGTTATGGTGAGTGGGTGGGTAAGTAGAATTGAATCCATGAAAAAGATCAGCCATGATCTTATTAAATGGTGGGCCAGGCTTGAGGGGCCAGATAGCCTACTCCTGCTCATATTTCTTATGTTCTTATGTTCTTTTGTTTCTGATTTCCAGTATCTGCAGCTCTTTTGGTTTTTAAGTACAGTGGAATACTGCAGAAAAGTGCATAACATGTTAAAGTAATGAGTGGGCAAGTAGAGTTTGATGCAGAGAACTATGTGACCATCCGTTTAAAACTAAATAAAATAGAAACATTGAGGTTTTACAGGAAAAGGGCCCTTAGGCCCTCCATGTCCGAGCCTGTCAAAAACATCCACCTAACTATTCTTACCTTATTTTTCAGCACTTAGTCTACAACCTTGTATGCCTTGGCTTTGCAAATATACATATAAATACTTCTTAAATGTTATGAGGTTTTGTACCTCTACCTCTACCACCCTAAACAGGCAGAGTTTCAGATATCCACCTCATCAGGTGAAAAATGTTTTACCATACCATCTAAACCTCCTATCCTTGATCTTAAATCTATGCTTGCTGATCCTTCCAGCACAAGGAAGAGTTTCTTCCCATCTATCCTGTCTCTGCACCTTATGGTCTTATTCATCTCAATCATGTTCTCCCACTTCAGTCTCCTCTAATCCAAGGAAGATAACCCCAGTATAACCCATCTCTCTTCATAACTGAAACTCTCCAGTCCTGGTAATATCCTGGTAAATCTCTTCTGCAGCCTTTCCTGTGTAGCCCTCTTATAATGTAGATTCCAGAACTGTGCATAGTATTCTTGCTGTGGCCTAACCAACAATCTTTTTTAACAGTTCCAGCATCACCTCCTTGCTTTTAAACTCTGTCTCAGCTAATAAAGGGAAGTATCACACATACTGCCTTAACCACTTTATCTACTTAAATAAATCTATTTTACTATGGAATCACCAAGCAATATAGAGACCCAAATTCAAAACTCACAGAACATGAGTGAACAGGCACAGGAAACATTTCAAATTATTAATATATATTTGCCATTTATTTCAAAAGGTTTGGATTAAAAAGACTTGTGTCAAATGTGAAGTGTGAAAACAACTGAATAGTTCATTCTCAAAAGTATAAATTCAAGGAGTCGGTGACAACATCTTATTTAATAATTTTAATGTTATTTGAAACTGAATTTAATAAAATGCCTTTGTGCGATGATTTTCAGTGTTTTTAGTGTTGACTGTTGACTATGTTTAGCTCTTTGCAGCTTTGTTTATTTTGCCATTATATGAAGACCCCTTATCTGTTAAGAGGATGATTCATTAGTTGTTCTCCTGGAGTGAATAATAATGATTTCTTTGCATTCATGTCAAATTAAATTTACATCCATCTGATTGTCTCATTCTAGGTGAAACCTTTATTGTTGATGAAGGGTTGTCAGCTGCTATCACTGTCGGCCATTTGTGTGCTAGTGATCTGGATACTGCCAACGATGAACTGACTTTTGTTTTGTGGTCTTCACCCCAGTTTGGTTACATAGAGAACACATTACCTTCACCAGGCTACGAGAAGAGTAATGTGGGCATCAGCATAGGTAATATTAAAGTGAAATTATTCTTATTCCTCCAATCCAAGTAAGTGTTATATCCCCTGGCTGTAAACACATCACACCGCCAATGACTACAATAGATTAGCCTGTCTAATTTGGAACTTATGGGGCCTTATTTTGACTAGGAATAGTGTTGGGGCAAATGTCTTTTTCTGCTACTTTGCTTAAAACTTATAATTGTCCATGATGTGTGTAACATGAGTTTGAAATCAAGATGTAGCATCATTCTTATTTCTCTTTCTGAACACACTCTTTTAATAATACAAGAGAGAAGTGGTGAGGGAAATATTCTAATGAAGTACCTTACTCCATTAGAAAGTATTATGTTGCAATTTATTAACACTAGATTGCAAATGGTTTAATTCAGCAAGAATCTGGGTCCAGATTTTCCCTTATTTTTCAGAAGGCGCACTTTTATAGCTTTCAAAGTTGACACTAGACACTTCGTCAGCATCTTGTCAGTTGCCATTGATCATAGAGTGAACGGGGCAACTGTATAAATACTGTGACTACGATAACAGGCAAAGGCTGGGAATCCTGCACCAAATAACTTATCCCCACTCTTCAAAACTTGTATTCTGTCAGAGAGTCACAAATCAGAGTGCACATTCCTGGAAGAGTGCAGCCCTGACAGTGTCCCAGAAAAGCAACACCATCGAGGCCAAAACAGCCCACTTCATCATCGATCCATTGACCACCTTAAACATTTATTTCTTTCACCTCCAGTGTATAGTGGAACCTTTTGACAAAATGCAGATGAATTGTTTTATTTTGGATGGTGTCAAGCATCTTCAGTGTTATTGGAGCCTCACAGATTCAGATAAGTGGAGAGTATTTCATCATATTCCTGACTTGTGCCTCATTCATAGGGTCGAGCAATATCTTTACTGTAGTACAAATGTCTCAAGTTTTAAAATGAGCCAAGCCTCATCCACAATGCTTTCCTATCCAAATTGTTCATAATGGAGGCTGAGATATTTGCTGTCAGATTTTGTATTATCGTTGATTCTCCCAAGGATTTTCTCATGGAGTTGGTGAGAGCTATGGGGAGAGGCTGAACAGGCTGGGGCTGTTTTCCCTGGAGCATTGGAGGCTGAGGGGTGACCTTATAGAGGTTTACAAAATTGAGGGGCATGCATAGGATAAATAGACAAAGTCTTTTCCATGGGGTCTTGGAGTCCAGAACTAGAGGGCATAGGTTTAAGGTGAGAGGGGAAAGATATAAAAGGGACCTAAGGGACAACTTTTTCACACAAAGGGTGGTATGTGTATGGAGTGAACTGCCAGAGGAAGTGGTGGAGGCTGGTACAATTGCAACATTTAAAAGGCATTTGGATGGGTATATGAATAGGAAGGGTTTGGAGGGATATGGGCCGGGTGCTGGCAGGTGGGACTAGATTTGGGTTGGGATATCTAGTTGACATGGAGGGGTTGGACCGAAAGGTCTGTTTCCATGCTGTACATATCAATGACTCTATGACTAGAGAGGATAAGTACCTATGCCACACGAAGTTCCATGCCAAGTTGTTTCTGGTTTCCCTCTTTCTTGATAGAAATTACAGACTGGTTAATGTACTCTGCTTTTATTTTGCATGCTCATCAACTTTTATTTTTCTGTATGTTGCTCCCTTAAAGATCTACTCAGAGTTTTCTGCCCTGGAAAACACTCCCTCATGAACTGGTACCTTAATGATCCTTTCTCCCTGCCTTAACTGTAAACCATGTTTGGTGACTCACTATCTGCAGATCCCACCTCTCCATATGCTCTTAAAGAACATGCAGTGCCAATATCTGAGCTGATTGTTTCAAGCGTGTGACTGAGTGATGGTGGTTCATGATCAACCACGAGTTCCTTTTCAGCACACCCACTGTGGTAGTTTAGCTGTACCTAACGGGAGAAAGGTAAAGTTATGAGCTCGTCATGAGAGTGGAGGGCAGAATGAGGAATCTTACACCATCTGCAGTTTATAAATCAGAAAAAAATTGTGAAACAAAGGCATATTTGGAATGTGAGAAAGTGAATGGTGTATAAAAATGCTGTTGAATGTTCAATAGTTTCATTCCTGACACAGGCATGACTACTCTAGTGATGGCCTTGATGGTGTTACTTTTCTGGGACACTGTCAGGGCTGCATTCTTCCAGGAATGTGCATTCTACTGCCCCCTTGACCATGACCCCACCTCCAACCATCAAGCCATCAACTCCCAGACCATCCATAACCTCATCACCTCAGGGGATCTCCCATCCACCGCCTCCAACCTCATAGTCCCACAACCCCCATCGCCCGTTTCTACCTCCTACCCAAAATCCACAAACCTGACTGCCCCGGCCTGCTCCTGCCTCACCGAACTCATCTCTGCATACCTCGACACGGTCCTGTCACCCTTAGTTCAAGAACTCCCCACCTACGTTCGGGACACCACCCACGCCCTCCACCTCCTCCATGATTTTCGCTTCCCCTGTCCCCAACGCCTTATCTTCACCATGGACATCCAGTCCCTGTATGCCTCCATCCCCCATCACGAAGGACTCAAAGCCCTCTGCTTCTTCCTTTCCCGCCGTACCAACTAGTACCCTTCCACTGATACCCTCCTTCGACTGACTGAACTGGTCCTCACCCTGAACAACTTCTCTTTCCAATCCACCCACTTCCTCCAAACCAAAGGAGTAGCCATGGGCACCCGAATGGGCTCCAGCTATGCCTGCCTCTTCATTGGATATGTGGAACAGTCCATCTTCCGTAGCTACACTGGCACCACCCCCCACCTTTTCCTCCGCTACATCGATGACTGTATCGGCGCTG
>NC_057711.1:93775920-93805512 GCF_004010195.1 Chiloscyllium plagiosum
CCCTACTCTGGCCTATCACCCTCACCTTGACCTCCTTCCACCTATTGCATTTCCAACGCCCCTCCCCCAAGTCCCTCCTCCCTACCTTTTATCTTAGCCTGCTGGACACACTTTCCTCATTCCTGAAGAAGGGCTCATGCCCAAAACGTCGATTCTCCTGTTCCTTGGATGCTGCCTGACCTGCTGTGCTTTTCCAGCAACACATTTTCAGCTCTGATCTCCAGCATCTGCAGTCCTCATTTTCTACTCTAGTGATGGTCAGCATTGTCTCTTCCAATGTGCTGAGGACATGTGCCGCTGCCTGAACCCTATTTGTTACATACTCCTGTCTGTGTTTGTGTATCTTGTTGTTCTACAAGAGAGTGGAAAGTGTCCAAGGATAATACACTCACTGCATGAGGACAATAGTTTAGTGGTTGCCATGTACATGCCATGAATTGTGGTGTGTCTTACAGCAGTGGTAGATAAGGGTCAATTGAAATAAAGAAAAAACTTACATTGGTACAGCTTTTTACACAGCTACCATGATTAATGTTTTTATAACCAATGACAAGGTATAGTCACTGTTGTAATGTAGAAAATACACTCAATTTGTGCACAGTAAACACTCACAAACAGCAATAATGACTAAATAATCTCTCTTTGTGAGATTGGTTGGGGCTAACTACTGACCAGAATATGAGAAAGCTCTCCACAGGATGTTAGTATTATTGTCCTCCATCTGCCTTGGGTTTTTGTATTCAACTGGAATAGGACTTAAATCCCAAACCCTATGGCCTAGAACTATGAGTGAGAAACCATTAAGTGAACCATTGCAGAAACTTTAAGTTATAAATGATTTTTTTTTCATCAAGAGTATGGATGAGTACTGAGTTATAATGAGTGAATGAAAGTTGGTTGTTTAAGCAGTCTGTTTCATTTGGAAACAGATGGTATTTGACCTTGATTATTTTTGTGAGATCATTGAACTTTGTGTGGTACAATATCCAGCTCCAGTATCTATGCTGGTATTAACTGCAGAACTAATTGCCCTTACAATCTGGAGGCTCTGCTAGTTCCATAGATTCATGGAGTCATATACACCGTGCAAACAGGCCCTTTGTCTCACCATATCTATGCTAACCAACAAACACCAAACTACACTAATTCCATTACCTATATTTATTCCATAGTCTACTATGCCCTGACATTTTTAGTGCTCATCCAGATACTTCTTAAAAGTTGCGAGAGTACCACCTCCACCACCATCTTAGGAAGCATGTACCATACATGTCTGAGTGAAAAAAATATAGTTTTCAGGTACCCTCTAAACCATTTACTTCTCATCTTAAACTTATGTCTTCTGGTCATAGACATGTCTGCCACAGGGAAAGACTCATGATCTACCTTGTGCCTCTCATGATTTTCTGTAGCTCAGCCAGACCCCCTCAGTCTCCTCTGTTCCAGGAATAACAAACCCAACCTATTCAGTCACTCCTCAAAACTGTGACATTCCATCCCAGGCAACATCCTGGTGAATCTCCTCTGTACTCTCTTCAGTGCAATCATATCCTTGGATAGGATAGCAACCAGAACCACACACAGTATTCCATCTGTGGCCTAACCAATATTTTATAAAGTTGCATCAAGACTTCCCTACTCCTATATTCTGCACCCTGACTACTGAAGGCAAGCATCCCATCCTTCTTCACCAACCTTTCTACCTGTGCTGACATCTTCACAGATTGATGGACTTGTTCACCAAGGACCCTTTATTCCTCTGTACTCCCTCGGGATTTACCATCCATTGTATATATCCTTCCTTAATTAGAACACCTAAGATGCATCACCTCATACTTACTGGGATTAATTTCAATCTGCCATTTCTCTGCCCTATTTGCCAGCTGATCAATATCACACTGTTGCCTGAGACCATCCTACTTGCTTTCACCAACACCAGTTTTTGTGTCATTTACAATCTTGTTAATTATAGCTTCTGTATTTACATCCAAATTGTCAAATCACATACCAAACAGCAATGATTCCCGCACTGGTGATCAACCGTTGGTCACACAATTCCAGTCATAAAAACAACCTTCAACCCTTTGCATCCTATCTCTAAGCCAATTTTGGATCTATTTTGCTAGCATGTCTGGAAATGCATAGGCTCCAACCTTTTGGAACCTTGTCAAAGGCCTTACTGATGTCCCTGTAAACCATGGACACTAACCTCATAAATATATTTAATTAACTTTTAAAAAAAAAACACAATTAAATTAGTCAGGCAGGATCTCCCAACACAAATCCATGCTGGCTATCTCTGATCAACTTCTGCCGTTCCAATTGTTGATTAATCCTTACCCTCAGAATGTTCTCCATTAATTTTCCCCACTCTGATGTCAGACTAACTAGTCTGTAATTACCGAGCCTATCCTTATTAAACAAAGAAACCATATTAGCTTTCCTCCAATCAAGTAGCACTCTCCTGTGGACAGTGCAGTATTAAATATCTCCACTAGGGCCCTGGCAATCTCCTCATTTCTCAGGAATACATCTCATGAAGCCCTAGAGATTTATGCCTGATAAAATATCTAAATTATTGATCTTAACATGCTCAAAAACCTCATCATCCTAACTCCAATCTCTAGTTACAAAATCTTTCTCTTTTATGAATACATGTGAAAAATATCCATGCAAGGTGTCACGCATGTCCTTTGACTCCATTCAAATTGCCCTTTTGATCTCTAAAATATACTTATAAAATGCCTTGGGGTTTTCCTCAATCCTATCTGCCAAAGATATTTCATGGTTCCTCTCTGCCCTCCTAATTTCTTTCTAAGCACCCCATATACACTCTGTGTACTTCTGAAGGCGTGCCCTGTTTTTAATACATTGATTCTGGATCAGTGGTGCTGGAAGAGCACAGCAATTCAGGCAGCATCCAAGGACAGGCAAAATCGACGTTTCGGGCAAAAGCCCTTCATTGAACCTAGCATATGCTTCCTTTTTTTCCTTTGTCAAATTCTGTATCTCTTGATACCCAGGGTTTCCTGTACTTGCTGTCCTTGTCCTTCACTCTTACAGGAATATGCTGGCCCTGAACTTTCGCAACTCCTTTTAAAAGACAACACTTTCCAATATAGACTTACCTGCGTGTTGCTGTTCAAAGTCAAAGTTTGCTAGATCCTGTCAAATGATACTGAAATTATCCTTTCCCCAATTTTGACACCACTTCTGCACTATCCTTATCCCTTTCCATAATGACTTTGAAGGCGGAGTTGGGTACTGCAGTCGCTGGAGATTAGAGTCCAGATTAGGTGCTGGAAAAGCACACAGAGGTAAAAACAATGACTGCAGATGCTGGAAACCAGATTCTGGATCAGTGGTGCTGGAAGAGCGCAGGTCAGGTAGCATCCAAGGAGCAGGAAAATCGACGTTTTGAGCAAAAGCCCTTCATCAGGAATCTTAACGACTTTGAAACCTACAGCATTATGATGACAATCCCCAAAATGTCCACCTATTGACGTTTCAACCACTTGTAAGACTTCATTTCCTAGGATCAGGTCGAGAACAACCAAAGAAAGTTACAACACAGGAACACCCCCTCTCTAAGCCCGTGCCGATCCAGATCCTCTATCTAAACCTGTCACCTATATCCTAAGGGTCTGATCCCCTCTGGTCCCTGCCCATTCATGTATCTGTCTAGATATACCTTAACTGACAGTATAGTGCCTGCCTCTACCATCTCCACTGGCAACACATTCCAGGCACCCATCACCCTCTGGGAAAAGACATTTCCACACATATCTCCCTTAAAATTCTCCCCTCTCACCTTGAACTTAAGGCCCCTAGTAATTGAGTTCCCCCCCCCCCCCACCTTCCTCTGGGAAAAGCTCCTTGCTATCCACCCTGTTCTATACCGCTCCATCTTTCGAATGAAAATAATTCTTATCTACTCAACCTCTCTTCATAGCTAGCACCCTCCATACCAGGCAAAATCCTAGTGAACCTCCTCTGCACCGTCTTCAAAGCATCCACATCATTTTGGTAATGTGGCAACCAGAATTGTATGCAGTATTCCAAATGTGGCTGAACCAAAGCCTTAAACAACTGTAACATGACCTGCCAACTCTTGTAGTCAATACCCCACCCAATGAAAGAAAGCATGCTGTCTGCCTTCTTGACCATTCTATCGAATCAAAGTCTTGTACAACTATAACATGACCTGCCAATTCTTGTGTTCAATTTCCTCCGATGAAGGAAAGCATGCTGTCTGCCTTCTTGACCACTCTATTGATCTGCACTGCTATCTTCATGGTACAGTGGACCTGAACTCCCAGACCTCTCTGTACATAAATTTTCACCAGGCTTTTCCATTTACCATATAGTTCACTCTTGAATTGGATCTTCTAAAATGCATCACCTCACGTTTGCCCAGATTGAACTCCATCTGCCATTTCTCCACCCAACTCTCCGATCTGTCTAGATTCTGGTGCACTCTCTGACAGTCCCCTTCACTGTCTGCTACTCCACCAATCTTAGTGTCATCTGCAAACTTGCTAATCAGACCACCTATACCTTCCTCCAGATCATCTATGTATATCACAAACAACAGTAGTCCCACCACCGATCCCTGTGGAACACCGCTGGTCACAGTTCCCCATTTTGAGAAACTCCCTTCCACTACTACTCTCTGTCTGCTGTTGCCCAGCCAGTTCTCTGTCCATCTAGCTCGTACACCCTGGACCCCATATGACTTCACTTTCTCCTTCAGTCCACCATGGGTAACCTTATCAATCGCTTTACTGAAGTCCATGTATATGACATCTTCCCTCATCAATCAACATTGTTACTTCCTCAAAAAATTCAATTAAGTTGGTAAGACATGACCTTCCCTGCACAAAACCATGTTGCCTATCACTGATCAGCCCATTTTCTTCGAAATAGGAATAGGTCCTATCCCTCAGTATCTTCTCCAGCAGCTTCTCCACCAGTGACGTCAGGCTCAATGGTCTATAATTACTTGAATTATCCCTGCTACCCTTCTTATGCAATGGGACAACATCAGCAATTCTCTAGTCCTCGGGGACCTCACCCATCTTCAAGGATGCTGCAGAAGATATCTATTAAGAACCCAACTATTTCCTCTCTCAATTCCCTCAGTAACCTGTGATAGAATCACATCCAGACTTCACAACTTGTCCACCTTAATGACTTTTAGAATACCCAACACTTCCTCCCTCCTTCTACGGACTTGACCTAGAGTAATCAAGCATCTATCCGCCATGTACCTCTCCTCGGTGAATACCGATGCAAAGTACTCATTAAAAATCTCACCCATTTTCTCTGACTCCAAGCGACACGGTGGCACAGTGGTTAGCACTGCTACCTCACAGCGCCAGAGACCTGGGTTCAATTCCCGCCTCAGGCGACTGACGTTGTGGAGTTTGCACATTCTCCCCGTGTCTGCGTGGGTTTCCTCCGGGTGCTTCGGTTTCCTCCCAACAGTCCAAAAATGTGCGGGTTAGGTGAATTGGCCATGCTAAACTGCCCGTAGTGTTAGGTGAAGGGGTAATTGTAGGGGAATGGGTCTGGGTGAGTTGCGCTTCGGCGGGTCAGTGTGGACTTGTTGGGCCGGAGGGCCTGTTTCCACACTGTAAGTAATCGAAGTAAAATCTAAGTTAATTTTCCTCCTTTTTCTCTGAGTGGGCCCACCCTTGCTCTAGGTACTCTCTTTCTCCTTATATATGAATAAAAGGCTTTGGGATTTTCCTGAACTCTGTTTGCTAAAGATATTTCATGACCCCTTTTAGCCCTCTTAATTCCACTTTTCAGATGGGTCCAACTTTCCCGATATTCTTCCAAAGCTTCGTTTGTTTTCAATAGCCTAGACCTTATGTATGCTTCCTTTTTCCTCCTAGCTAATCTCACATTTTTACCAGTCATCCATGGTTCCCCAATCTTGTCATTTCTATCCCACATTTTCACAGGGACATGCCTGTCCTGCTCTCTAATCAACCTCTTTTTAAAAGCCTCCCACATATCAAATGTGGATTTACTTTCAAACAGCTGCTGCCAATCCACATTCCCCAGCTCCTGCTGAATTTTGATATAATTGGCCTTTCCCCAATTTAGCACTCTTCCTTTAAGGACCACTCTCATCTAAATCTATGAGCATTCTAAAACTGGAATTGTGATCACTATTCCCAAAGTAATTCCCTACTGAAACTTTATCCACCTGGCTGGGCTCATTTCCCAACACCAGTCCAATCTGGCCCCTTCCCAAGTTGGACTCTCGCATGTACCCTTCTGTATTTGAACTATCCATGTACACAAAGTTCTCCTGGATGCACTTGAAAAATTCCATCCTGGTTAATTCATTCACACTAAGGTGATCCCAGTTAATATTAGCAAATCTGATATCCCTTACTACCATAAACCTATTCCTCTCACACCTGTCTGAGATTTGCCTACATATCTACTTCTCTAACTCCTTTTAACTATTTGGAGGCCTAGAGTATAATCTTAGCAAAATGATCGCTTTTTTTTATTTCTAAGCCCTACCCAGATGGTCTCATGAAAAACCCTCTAAGACATCCTCCCTCATTAGATGTGCAGGTTAGGTGAGTTGGCCATGCTAAATTGCCCGTAGTGTAAATATAGGGGAATGGGTCTGGGTGGGTTGCCCTTCGGCAAGTCGGTGTGGACTTGTTGGGCTGAAGGGCCTGTTTCCACACTGTAAGTAATCTAATCTAATCTAATTACTGCAGTGATGGTCTCCTTTATCAATAATGCAGTAGCCCCACATCTCTTAAATTCCATCCCCTCCACCCCACCATCAGACCTGAAATCTCGACATTCTGCAATGTTGAGCTGCCAGTTTTGCCCTTCCTTCAACCATATTTCAATGATTGGAATATGGTATTGTTAAAATGTGCTGATCAGCACAGCCTCAGAATGAAGGGACCACCCTTTAGAACTGAGATAAGGAGAGATTTCTTCAGCAAGAGGGTGGTTAATCTGTGGAACTCATTGCTGCAACAGGCTGTAGACACCTAATAATTGAGTGTATTTAAGATGGAGATAGCTAGGTTTTTGATTGGAAGGGGTTCAAAGATTATGGGCAGAAAGCAGGAGAATGGTGTTGAGAAATATATCACCTATGATTGAATAGCGGAGCAGACTCAATAAACCAATGACCTAATTCTGCTGTAATGTCCTATGGTCTTCCCTTTTTAAAGAAGACTGCTTTCTCTTCTTACCCACCTTCTCCAGCAAGGACACTAAATCACAGAATCATAGAAGGAGGACAATTGGCCCATCAGTCTTGCAATGGCTTTTCACATTAATATCATTACCTAGTGCCAATCTCCTGTTTTTCTTCATATCCATGCACACCATTTCTATCCAAATAATCATCTGATGCCCTCTTGAATGTGTCAATTGAATCTGCCTCCATTACATTTCCAGGCAGTGGCTTCCATGCTCAAACTACTTGCTGTGGAAGAGTTTTTTTTTCCCATATGATCCTTGCTTTGTTTGTCCATCCTTATAAATCTATGCTTTCTCATTCCTGGTCCTTTTACTGGCAGAAATGGCTTCTCCCTGCGTATTTCACTTAGCCCGCTCATAATTTTGAAAACTTCTGTCAAATCTACCATGTCAGGGAACCTTGGAGTATGCTCTATTCCTTGGTGTGCCATATTCAGCCTCCTTGCAGATTGTCTTTCCAACCATTTGCTTCATCCAAAGTGTGCCTCGCTTTCCAGAGATGCAGGCTACTTCAGGTGGTAGAAGCCTCAGGCCTCGTACAAACTTGGAGCAGTTGGGAGAGCTTCATGCTGAATGGCTGGATAGTACTGTCTTTAAAATTATCTGGTAGTACATAGTTTTCATACTTCATGCATTTTAACTAGTACGGCAGATTAATTGTGCACTATAAATCCTGCTCCTGTTTTCAGGTCTATTGTTCTCACAGCTCTTTTTACTAATGGTACGGAGCCAGCATTAAGTGATTTTCCAGTGTCTAATGACACTTCTGTGGACTTGTAAAACTGGCAATCCCACTCAGACCATCCAAGTATCAGGTGTGAGAAATGGGATTTGAGCTTATTCTTATGACAGAACAAACTGAGACTTAGTCCAGAGGTGGAAATGTATAAAGTTTACCAACTACACATCGTACTGTCAGAATACACCAAGGCTCTTTGACAGCTCCTCTCAAGCCCAAATGTGTAAATGAGATCTCTGTTTTCTCGATGTAAACACTGACATCCACTCTTTGCTGGTCGGTGTCCTACTTGGCCCTTACGAAGATGGTCATGGTTGTTGGAGGTCAATCATCTTATCTCCAGGACAGCTCTGCAGGAGTTTCTCAGGATAGTGCCCTCAGCCCAACCATCTTCAGCTGCTTCATCAATGACCCTCCCTCCATCAAAGATATAGATGCTGATAATTAGTCAATGTTCAGCAACATCCATGAATACTGTAGCAACCTATGTTCAAATGCAACAAGGTTTGGATGATATCCAGGGCTAGACTGATGAGTGGCAAGCTACAGTCATGCCACACAAATGGCAGGCAATGACCATTTTAATTAAGAGACAGACTAATTACGGCTCTTTGACATTTAATGGTGTTACCATCGCTGAATCATCCACTATCAACAGCCTGAGTGTTACCAATGACCAGAAATTCAACTGGACTTGCCACATAAATACAATGGCTATAATAGCATGTCAGAGGTGAGGAATACTACCATGAGTAATTCACCTCCTGACTCCTCAAAACCTGTTCATCTTTGACAATGCACAAGTCAAGCATGTGATGGAAATATAGCCCACATGCCTGAATGGGTGCATCTCCAACAACACTCAAGAAACCTTACACCATTTAGTCAAAGCAGCCCATTCAATTGGTACCATATTCACAAATTTTTATACCCTCCACCACTGACACTTAGTATTGCCAGTGTAAATTATCTATGCAGTCCACTGCAGAAATTCACCAAAGATCCTTAGACAGCAACCTTCCAAACACAAAATGATTCCTATCTACGAAGACAAGAGCAATAGATACATGGGAACACAACCATCTGCAAGTTTCTTTCCAAGCCACTCACCATCCTGACATGGTGAGTGACTTGGAAGGAAACTTGCAGATGCATATTGCCACTGTGGGCGGGTCAATATCCTGGAATTCCCTCCAAGAATGGCATAGTGGACTTCAAAGGTTCAAGAAGGTGGCTGATGAATTTAAGGTCAGCTAGGGGTGGGAAATAAATGCTAGCCAGCCAGCGATGCCAATGTCCCACAAATATATTTTTACAAATATACATGCTACACAAGTCTTGTTTCACCAATTTGTCTCACTTTCTGCTCCTAGATTCCTTTGACATGAAACACATAAAGGATTTCCACATCAACTACGTTCAGTTTCATCATCAGCAGATTGAACCAACAGCTGATCAGTTTATGTTGTATGTTACTGATGGACAGCATCAATCTGCAGCAGTGCCATTTTATATTATAATCCAACCAACCAATGACGAGCCTCCAAGCTTCCTTGCCAGAAATATTACGGTAAGTGATGGACACAGTACCTAGCTTCCAATTAAGAAAATTGGTAACACAGCTCTCGGGGACAACCTGAGAAGGTTACATTCAAGTTGTTCAGCTAATAGACTTGTGAGTTCACAAGTGATAACAGTGAAACACAAGCTTCTTCACCCACAGCCTGTTCTCCACAAGGATGTGCCTATGGCAGTAACTAAAGTTTTCTAATACTTGTGGGGCTGGAAAAGCACAGCAGTTCAGGCATCCGAGGAACAATGTTTCCAGCCAAAGCCCTTCATTAGGAACAAGGCTGTGAGCTGAGGGAGTGGTGAAATAAATGGGAGGGAGGTGGGGCTGGAGGAAGGTAGCTGAGAGTTCAATAGGTGGATGGACGGGGGGTGGTAGTTATGGTGATAGGTCGGAGGGGAGGGTGGAGCAGATAGGTGGGAAGGAAGATGGACAAGTAGGTGCTGCCTGACCTGCTGTTCTTTACCAGCATCAAACTCTCTACTCTAATCTCCAGCATCTGCAGTCTTCACTTGAGAATTTTCTAATACTTGATCCAGGTGGCCAAGTCTTGGAGGTAAGTCTGAACAATGAGACTTGAATCCTATTCTCAAAGACTGATGAGTTAGTTCCTTTGCAAGGTCAAAATGCAGAAGAAAATCAAAACAAGGCCCACCCCGCCCACCTCTGCCGCCTCTCCACCCACCCCAACCACCACCTGCAGTAGGTAGCTTTGGCACATAGACTCTAGATCAGGAGAAGGCGGAGTGCTTTTTCCTATCATGACATACCAAATAAACTCTCTCTCTCTCTCACTGCAACCCCCAGGTCATCTCCTCTGCCCTGAAGCATTCCTGGTGAAGGGCTTTTACCCGAAATGTCGATTTTCCTGCTCCTCGGATGCTGCCTGACCTGCTGTGCTTTTCCAGCACCACTCTAACCTAAATACCGAATAAATACTTATCCAGTAATTACTCTGAGTAAGGGTTAGATTGCTCATAATCCCATAAGTCAATCTGCATTTTCAGGCTATTTATATTATTTTATAAACTTATTGCATTGAAGTATATCCAAATTAGCACAGGTAAACTCTCTGCTGAAAACTTGGTCATTGTGGAAAGTAATTATTCTGTAGAGCGATGCTGGTGAGAAAATTTCAGTTTGCAAAAGCACTGCTTGTTCAACCAGTCAAGGAATGAGTCTTGGTCTCCACACTCTGATATGTGGATAGAGCTGTCCGTGACCTTGACCCTTCTTTCTCTTGCTTCTGTGCTAACCCTCTTCAGCTCCCTCCATAGCACACCCTTGTGATTGTTGATCCTTCATCTCTTCATCTTCCTCAGTCCCAATGTAAGCAGTGATGACATAATTTACTATGTCCAATCAACTTGCAACTCTCTCAGGAACTCACACCAAAGATTATCACCAAACTCTGTTGCGCAAAAAGAAATGAGAAAGGTCTGAGGGATTCAATAATGAGAGGTCATGTGTTCAAAGTGAGAGGAGAAAAGTTTAAGGGGGATACGCATGGATGTGTTGGGTAGGCTAAAGGGTATTAAGGTGGACAAATCCCCAGGACCGGATGGGATCTATCCCAGGTTGCTGAGGGAGGCAAGGGAGGAAATAGTTGGAGCCTTGACAGATATCTTTGTAGCATCCTTAAACGCAGGTGAAGTAGCGGAGGACTGGGGAGTTGCCAATGTTGTACTCCTGTTCAAGAAGAGTAGTAGGGGTATTCCAAGTAACTACAGATCACTGAGCCTGACATCAGTGGTGAGAAAGTTGCTGGAGAAGGTACTGAGTGAATGGATCTATTTATATTTGGAAGAGAATGGGCTTATCAGTGATAGGCAACATGGTTTTGTGGGGGGGAGATCATGCCTTACCAACTTAATAGAATTCTTTGAGGAAGTGATCAAGTTGATAGATGAAGGAAGGGCTGCAGATGTCATATACAGGGCCTTTAGTAAGGCATTTGATAAGATTCCCCATGGTTAACTAATGGCGAAAGTGAAGTCGCATGGTGTGCAGGGTGTTCTACCTAGGTGGATAAAGAGCTGGCTGTGCAACAGGAGACAGAGTAGTAGTTGAGTTCAGGTCCATTGTACCCTGAAAGTGGCTGCACAGGTGGATAGAATGGTCAAGAAGGCATATGGTATGCTTGCTTTCATCGGAAGGGGTATTGAGTGTAAGAGCTGGCAAGTCATGTTAAAATTATACAAGACCTTGGTTCGGCTGCATTTAGAATACAGTGTACAGTTCTGGTCACCACATTACCAAAAGGATGTGGACGCTTTGGAGAGGGTGCAGAGAAGGTTTACGAGGATGTTGCCTGGTATGGAAGGTGCTAGCTATGAAGAGAGGTTGAGTAGGTTACGATTGTTTTCAGTAGAAAAAAGGAGATTGAGGGGAGACCTGGTTGAGGTTTACAAAATCATGAAGGATGTAGACAGGGTGGATAGAGATAAGCTTTTTGCAAGGGTGAGAGATTCAGTAACGCGTGTTCAAGGTGAGAGGAGAAAAGTTTAAGAGGGATATATGTGGAAAGTACTTTACACAGAGAGAGATAGGTACCTGGATTGCGTTGCCAGCAGAGGTAGTAGAGGCAGTCACAGTAGATTCATTTAAGGTGCATCAGGACTGGAGTAGTATCAGATGATTGAAGGTGGAAAGTACTTTACACAGAGAGAGATAGGTACCTGGAATGCGTTGCCAGCAGAAGTAGTAGAGGCAGTCACAGTAGATTCATTTAAGGTGCATCAGGATAGATGCACGAGTCGGTGGGGAGCGGAGGGATACAGATCCTTAGGAATTTGGCAATGGGTTTAGACAGCAGATTTGGATTGAAACAGGCTTTGAGGGCCGAAAGGCCTGTTCCTGGGATGTAAGTTTTCTTTGTTCTTTGTTCTTTGCTTTAAGCCTATATTCACATCAGGCATTTAACCATTGAGATAAAGTTAATAACAATCAGGTAACTCTGCCACTAATAATATATCTGACCCTTGAGAAACACAGTTAAAACCATTGAATTGAATTCAAGGTCAGAATAGCATTTAAATATATTAATAAGCTAACTTATCCTTGATCCCATGTGTTGATATCATCTTTATCAGTCTCCCATGTGCAACCTTGTCAAAGGCTTTGCCGAAATCCATATAAACTACAACCTCCCGACCCTCGGGATGTAAGTTTTCTTTGTTCTTTGTTCTTTGCTTTCAGCCTATATTCACATCAGGCATTTAACCATTGAGATAAAGTTAATAACAATCAGGTCTCTCTGCCACTAATAATATACCTGACCCTTGAGAAACACAGTTAAAACTATTGAATTGAATTCAAGGTCAGAATAGCATTTAAATATATTAATAAGCTAACTTATCCTTGATCCCATGTGTTGATATCATCTTTATCAGTCTCCCATGTGCAACCTTGTCAAAGGCTTTGCCGAAATCCATATAAACTACAACCTCCCGACCCTCATTTATACACCGGATCACCTTCTCAACTTCTCTCACTTCTGAGTCGACTTTCAGGTTCTCCTCTGTCTTTCTTTGACAGGACAAGCTAACCAACTGCGAGAATATTGGCCTCAGTCCTGTTGAGGTGCAACCCATCTAGTCCTCCATTCAGCATCATCTCTCTAACCGCATATTTACCAACCTAGTCTTCCTCTTTCTGTATGTACTTACAAACTCATAGCATCCTAAGATTTAATCATCTTTTTTATCTCTCTGTCCTTGGGGCAGCATGGTGGCTAAGTGGTTAGCACTGGTGCCTCACAGTGCCAGGGACCTGGGTTTGATTTCATCCTTGGGTGATTGTCTGTGTGGAATTTTCACATTCTCCCTGTGTACACGGGTTTCCTCTGGGTGCTCTAGTTACCTCTCATAATCTAAAGATATACAGGTTAAGTGGATTGGCCATGCTAAACTGCCCATGGTGTCCAGGGATGTGCAGGTGAGGTGGATTGGGCATGAAGTGTAGGGTTACAATGATTGGGTAAGGGGATGAGTCTGGGTGGGATGCTTTTTGGAGAGTCAGTGTGGACTTGATGGACCTGATAGCCTGCTTCCACACTGTAGGTATTCTATGATTCTAACTCCCTAAATTCTGTTAGTAGGCTCTCATCCCTTTTTAGGTCTCTGACTTCCATGGACTCCTGTTTCAAACCATTAACATTTCAGCCTCAGTGTCCTGAATCACTCAATGATGTCCTTGGCCCAGGCACCAGCAAGACAATGCAACATCCTGCTGTCAAATCTATGGCCAAAAAAGTACCTGTCTGTTACCTTTGCTATCAAATATCCTACCGTTATTGCCCTTCCTTCCTACCTTCCTACCCTTCCTACCCAAGGTACAATGAGCCTGGCTCTAGCTGCAATCCTCAGAAGAGTTGAAGCAGGAACTTGTTTGTAGAGTGAGATGCCCTCCATCACAATCTGACTGTTTTTCCTGACTACCTAGCCATCACTCATTCCTTTTCTATCTGGACCCTGTTCAGATATAGAATGACCACATCTAGAAACATGTTGTCTATGAAACTATCAGTTCATGGATGATCCTATAGTGATTTCAGCATCCTCAAAACATAGACTTTGAGTTGCTGAAGTTGGGAGATACTTCTGAAACAATGCAGTCAGTTGTTGTCTGTGCCATCAATATGCCCTCAAAATGTTTTTCTTTCTTTGTCTCCCACTTTGTTTGAGTGTTGTCCCAGGTTTTGCAACTGGGGTGGAGGAAACTGTTAGGTAGTGGAGCCAGTTGACACTAGATGTTTGTTCAGATGGCTGGGGGTGTTTTGTGTCTAGGAAGCCCTGATATACCGAGAGTCTTCTCACCAGAGATGAAAGAATCTTCCTCAGCTTGTACTTCAAATGGTCAGAGCAGGGGCAGACAGGGTGGAGTTGGATGTGGTAGCCTGATGACATTTGGAATGCCCTGAGAGGCATCCTGTATGTAGTTCTTCTTCCAGCTGGGTACCTCTTGGCACTAACTTGCCTCCTTGTGTAGTATGTGCCAGGTTCCCTGGCCCCAGTTGCCATGCCTTCAGTCAAGAGAACCAAAGACTGTGTGATGTAGTGTAGGCCTATAGCTTATCCAGCAGCTGGAGTGCTGGATCTGGCTTTCCCTGGCAGCCACCAACCTGGCCACAGAGGCAGACAGACATTCTCAGGCTTGACGCACCTGGGCTCCCATTGTATAGCTACACTGCTGCAGCGTCTAGGCAGTTTGGATCATTGTGTCTGATATACTGTCTAGTGCTGTTGTTCCTCCCTATATATGTGGACAAAATCCCTCAATACCAACATCACAAGATCCTTTCCCGCCATGGGATGAGCAAATGTCTGGTCTTTGACAGACTGCTATTGCCAACAGCCTGGGTTTTTTTTGTTCCTTTACCAGCTGTGTCACAGTGAAGTGCTCACCAAACATTCTCAGCCTGGCTTTCCCATTGAGGTGTCACTACCTGGCTTGGTGAGACTGCAGGAAGCAGCCTTGCTAATGCTTCACTTCAGGCTTCTGCATTGTCTTCAGAGGATGAAGTGGTGCCTTCTGGTTGAGCAGCTCTCTTGCATCTTGTAAGTAACACCATGATCCTGCGGCCCTGTAGAAAAACAGGTTGCTCAACCAGAAGGCACCTCCTCAAGGCAGACAAGGCTAGTGGTTAGAAGTTGTGTGAACTGAATGACAATGTCACTGGGGTTACTAAAGAGATTTTCAGTAGAATGAAGAGTGGAACTTATTAGTTAGTGGGATATGGATGTCTCAGCATCCCAGCAGGAACAGCCTTGGTCTTCTGTGAGGAATGGATTCTCTTTTTGAATGGGGTGGGGAGCCTAATTTTCTGCCCTCTTGTGGCTCTCCTGGAATGAGGTAAGAAGGGATTAAGTGAGTTGAAAGCACAGCTTTTAGTATTGTTGCAGGTGGTCAGAAAGGTGTACTGGGTGAGTGAGTCGGCAATGCAGAAGCCAGGCAGGATTAATGGGGTGGGAGGTTGGGGAATGTGACAAAGTGAATGTGACATTGAGATGGCACTGACCTTGATTCAGACTGCCAAGGTCTAAAATTGTGTCCTCCTCTGCCAGTCCTTTGAAAAGAGGATGCCCCTGCCTTAGTCCACGAGGACTTCTATGTCCCTGTTCGTGCCATTTCTTTCATTCTCAGGCTTCTTCAGACTGACTGTCCTTCAATGAGTGGAGCAGCTTTGGAATCAAATGCTTGTCAGGGTCTGCGGCGGCCTTTGAAAGATGGCATGACCAGCAGGGAAGCTTATTTTTCAGGGGACATCTAGGAAATGATGATTTGTTCCATCACCAGCATGTTGTAGGACGAAGCCAGCAGCACCGTGGAGGTGGTAGTTACCGAGGTAGTTTTGGTAAGATACAGTGAGAAAATTCCTCGTGGCAAGAACCCCCTCCTTCCTTACCCCGATCCCCAACAAAATTCGACTGAATTGACACTTGAGCTGAAACAAAAGTAAAGTTCAGTCATTGTGTTTTATCCAGGTTTCTGAAGGTCAAGTACGTGAACTGGATCCATCAATAATCAATGTGGCTGATCTAGACTTACCCACAGACAGCTTGGTATTCATTATAAAACAGCAGCCCAACCATGGAAAGATCGTGAATGGCAATGATATCATCCAGTACAAACATCAAATCCACAGTCATGAAGAGCATCTTGTGCATGACTTCACAATGGATCAGCTGAAGCATGGTATTTTGGATTGCAATGCAACAGACTGAAAAGGAATAATGTGTTAAAATAAAAAAAACCTATAAGTCATAGATCCCCATATTAATCTGGAGGCTGAAGATGCAATGGCTGTAGAGGATGCTCCCAGTTTATATTGGGGATGAGAACCTAAAGTGGGTTGGAACAGAAAAGATTAAAAGATAACTTTGTAGATGTTTCCAAGATGGTGAGTAGTTTTAATCGAGTAACCAGGTAAACAGTAGTCCCTCTCGCGAGTTAGTCAATAACTGGTGACCACGTCCACAAACAGAGAATGCTGGAGAAACTCAGTAAGTCTAGCAGTACCTGTGGTGAAAAAAATGTGGTTAACATTTTGAATCGGATATGACTTCTCCAGAACAGTTCCAATCAGATTTCCAGCATCACCAGTATTACCAATGATCACAGATTCAGAATCTTTGCACAAAATTGCAGATATAAATTTAGGACCAACCTTAACGCACAGAAATTAACCAGATTGAGCCCACTTCCTCTGAAAAGACTGTGGGTTGGACAACTTCTTGAGAATGAGGAAGTGACAGGGTTTTGGAGAAACAGCAACACTGCTCTATCAAAGAGCCAGCATAGGCTCAACAGATCAAATGCAGTATTGTTTTCTTATTTCATGACCTGGTATGGGCAGCACCGGTTCACAGTTTGCAGGCAACTTGAAAATTGGAAATGCATGAACTGATGAGCAGGCCATCAGAAGACTTCAGGAAGATGTTCAGTCAATATTGAAGAGATGAGGCGTGTGCAGAATGGCATGAAAATTTTGGCAGGAAAATTGAGGAGTGGTGATACTATTTAAATGGTGCAATTTTAAATAGTGCAGGAACATATAGGCAGAATGCCCCAAAAGTTAAAGATGGCAAGTTTAATTATAGGGATGTTAAAGAATGTGTAGAGGAATTTTGGAAACAAAGGTACAGTGTATAAAAGTAATAAAGTTATGTGAATCCTTTTCTAAGTCACCTGTTAGGCCTGAATGCAATTATTGTGGATAATTCCAGGTATCATAATTTTGGTGAAATCTTTGAAATATGAGGAGTATGTAAGAGGAATTATTGTATCCATCAAAGCAGGGCAGGTTCAATGGAACTTTAATCTGTGTTCAGATTTACTAAAGGTATTAACTGAATAAATAAGGAGCTTCTGTTTCTTGGCAAAGTGGAGGAAAATCAAAGAACTAAATTTAAGGTAATTGGCAAAATAATCAGAAGTGAGATGAGGATGGTTGTTTATTTTCACAGTAAGTTGTTACGATCTACAGTATGCTAAGAGAATGGCAGAAACAAATTCAATAATGGCATGCAAAAGTGAATTGGATGTAAACCTGCAATGGGATTTGAGTAGGGGACTGCCGCTGATTGGGTAGTTCTATGAATAAGTTTTAATAGATACATAGGGTGAGACTCATGCAGGCTTGATAAATCTGACATTGGGACTAAATATGTACTTTGACACTGCATTTGCCAGGAGCAAGACAGATGGATAATTTTGCTAGAGAGTGCATCATCACCCATGAGTTAGTTTCTAATCGGGCAGAACTAATCAGAGGCTCTGGAACTTGCGTAGGTCCACCTGAGAGTGTTGGACTGCCAAATCAGATCAGAGACCATGAGGGCATAAGATGATTTGTTTTTATTCTATTTGGAGAAAGTGATTATCAGCTCTCTCACTGCTTCTCTTGCAGGAATGAAGTTAATGTATAAGCATGATGACTCCGAAACTAAGACGGATAGTTTCACCATTCAGGTGTCAGATGGCAAGCATACAGTACACAAAGTCATTCAAGTCACAATTCTTCCAGTGAATGATGAAAAACCATTATTGAGCAGGTATGTTCCTCTTATATATGGACTCACCATCATTTTGATCCCAAGTTATTCCCCACAAAGAACAGTACAGCAAAGGAACAGGCCACTTCGGCCCTCCAAGCCTGCACCACCACATTTTGCCCTTCCATGCTAAAACTGCTTTCACTTACACAATCCTTACCCCTCTATTCCCTTCCTATTCATGTATTCGTCCAGGTGCTTCTGGAATGCTGCTATTGTGTCTGCTTCCTCTGTCATACTGATCCAGGCACTCACCATCCTTTGTGTGAAAAACATGCCTAGCAGATCTCTTTTAAACTTCCCCTCTTGCACCTTGCTCCTGTGTTCCCCAGTAATTGACTCCTCTACTCTGGGGAAAAGCCTCATACTTTCCACTCTATCCATGCCATTCACAATCATATAAACTTGTTTTAAGACACCCCTCAACCTTCTGTGTTCCAGTGAAATCCCAGTCTATCCAACCTTTCTTTATAGCTAAAATCTTCTGTACCAGACAACATCCTGATAAACCCGTCCTGTACCTACTCCAAAGCATCCATGTTCTTCTGGTAGTATGGTGACCAGAACTGTACACAATATTCCAGTGAGGCCTAACTAAAGTTCTATAAAGCTGCAGCATAACCTGCTATCCATATTCTCAACGACCCTTCCAATGAAGGCAACATGCCAGAAGCTGTATTACTACCTTATATACCTGCTCTGTCATCTTCAGTGATCTGTGAACCTGCACACCCAGGTACATCTACATATCAATACTCCTATGAGTTCTGCCATTCACTGTATAATTTCCACCTGTACTTGGCTTTCCAAAATGCATCACTTCACATTTGTCCAGATCAAACTCCATCTGCCATTTTTCTGCTCATGCCTTCAACTGATCTATATACTGCTGTAACCTCTGACAATCCTCCTCACAAAGTAACTGGACAACATGTTTCAATGAAATTAGAGGACAGAATTCAGAGCGTGTCCTTTCTATTAAAGTTTTTTTTTCATTTTTGATTGTGCATCTCCTCCTGGAGAATGAATTGATGACTCTTTGTTCCTTGCTTGTTGTGGATTAGTTGGTTGTACTAGATGGACATACAGATTTCAATAGTTACGTATTATGTGCTTTACTGTCTCAGTCCATTCAACATGGAAACAGTACTGTAATAATGAATAGCAAGCAAATTGAAGTCATAGAAATTTACAGCATAGAAAAAACCCCTTTGGCCCATTGCATCCATTCCTGGCCAAAAATAACCACCTAACTATTTCTAATCCCATTTTCCAACTCTTGGCCTATAGACTTCTATGCCTTGGCATCACAAGTGCATCGAAACACTTCTTAAATGTTATGAGGTTTTCTGCCTCTACCAGCCATACTACACCTTCCAGATTCCTACTACTCTCTAGCTGAAAAAGATTTTCCTCACATCTACTCTGAACTTTCTGTCCCTTTCCTAAAGTCTATGTTCTCGGCCATTGATCCCTCAGTGGGAAAAGTTTCAATAATTCTTGTAACTTCATCAGATTGACACCACATTTTAATGTATGCCTGGTTCTGCTCCTGGTATGCCCTGTTATGGACCAGGCCAGACTCCCTCAAAACAGTTCAAGAAAGTAGCCCGGACCCTAACTTTGTCAGTTGTTTTAAGCAGATGTACATTGGATATTCCAGGAGAGGCAAAGTTGGTTTACTGGTTTAGTTTTAAACAAAACAGAATTTATTTACAAGATTACCGAATGAAACACAAACAAAAGGGAATAGAATATCGAATAATGAAAACCCAACAAACTATAGAAACTTAATGATGCTGTTCCAAATACTTGCAACAATCCCCACTCTTGGCACTAAAGGAAAAATCAAATACACGGTCTTACAGGAGCGACGTCAGAGATAGAATACCAGCCTGGAGCTGCTTCTTGAGGTCCAGCAGCTTCAAAACACTACTTTAAAAAAAACAAACCAGAGAAAAGCTGAGCAGGGAGAACTGGCCACTCTCCTTTCAATGTAGAAGCTTTTGTTTTCAAAAAACTGAAAGCGTATTGCCTGAGACAGTATCTGTTAGCCATCTGTTGGCCCTAAAACACTTCAGCTTAGACTTTTCGGAGTCTTTACCTTTTACGACCTCTCTGAAAAAAAGAACATGGACAACATAACCTTGTTAAAGGAGTAGCTTCCTCATAGCCCTCATGCACACTCCTTTGAACCAGGGTTAATCCCGTAACTTTAAAGTAACAGGAGAATAGGGGGCATACAGGGCCATGAGGTCACAGATTGTGGCAAAAGTGAAGACTGCAGATGCTGGAGATTAGAGTCGAGAGTGTGGTGCTGGAAAAGCACAACAGGTCAGGCAGCAGCCGAGGTGCAGGAAAATCGACATTACGGGCAAAAGCCCTGCATCAGGAATTAGGCTGGGAGCCTGGGGGGTGGAGAGAGAAAACACAGATTGTGGTTGAACACAATCCTAATGCTTCTGACAGCCTAGTGTTCCTCATGGATGCCCTGTCTTGAGTTACTGGATTTGTTTAAATTCTAGGCCATTTAGCATGCTGATAGTGTATTCAGTTATGGGCACCTTATGTAAGGTAGGATGCTGAAGCCCTGGGCAGAGTGCAAAGAAGATTTACAAGACTGATGCCAGGAATGAGGGATCTTAGACAAAAAGGAAGGTTTGAGAAATTGATCTTATTTTCCATTGCACAGAGATTACAATTAAAATTAATTATTAATAATTTTGACAGGGTAAAGAAGGATATACTGTTCACATTAGTGGCTGTGTCAGTAACTAGGAATCACAATTTCAAAGTAGTCATCAAAAGTGCTAGGAGTGGATTGGGGACAAACTTCATTGTCCAGAGATTTATTAGGATTTGGAATGCGCTGCCTTGGAGAGGGATATATTATGGACTAGGCCAGACCACTCAAAACATTCTTAAGCAGGCAGCCCAGACCATAACTTGGCAATTTGTTTCGGTAAGTGTACAGTGAAAATTACCCGGAATAAGCTAGCTAGGTTGATGACAGTATTTTAAAACAGACAAAAGTTTATTCACAAAATTACACAATGAAATGCAAAGAACAGAATAAAGAACCCCTACAGAACTCAGTCTATCCAAACTAGACTCAGTTATGTTGTTCCAAATACACATAACAGTCCCATGAAGCAAACCCCTTTAGAAACCAGTGTAAATGTATGGAACAGATGCTTACAGGTTGGAGTTAGAAGGGCAGAGATAGACAGAGTTTCCACTCAGCTCACTGTTGAACTCCCAACCAGTTCAGGTCTGAATTAAACTGCTCAGCTAGAGAGCTGACCACTTCCCTTTTACTATACAGGTCACTTCTAAAACATGGCCACTTTGGCCTGAAGTCTCATCTGTTTACATATAACCAAAAGGCCTCTTAAAATCCTTTTCATCTCTGTACCAAACCAGACTGATTGGGGACCAGCCTGGTTTATTAACCCTCTGAAAAAAATCAAGGACAAAGAATCCTTGAGCCAAGAATCAGCTTTTAGAAAAAAAGGGGCTAGCTTTGTGACACGTGCCCCTTAAAAAAGAACGAATCATCAATACCAAAAGATGACTTCATTCTTAACCATTCAAAAACCAGGTTAGTAGTCTAAACACACATATACACTATACTAATTGTAAACATGCAAACATGCATAACCACATGCAAATTCAGGCCGCGGTATTCCCAACACCGAATGCCTCTATATCTCATTTGAGTCTTGATAACGCATTGGCAATTGCGTTTTGTGACCTGCCACATGCACAATTGTCAAATGAATGGCTGAAACAACAAACTCCATCTAAACAGTTTGGCATTTTTGTTCTTGAATCTTTCCACAAATGTCTATGAGTTGTGATCAGTGTATACGATTGTCTCAGATGCATTGCTTGTAATATGAACTCTGAAATATTGTAAGGCCACCACCAAGCTTAATGTCTCTTTTGTCACTGTTGAATATGTCTGTTGATAAACATTCAACTTCCTCGAAAAATCCCTTCATCACCTTCCTGCGGGAACACCGCACTGACACCTACATCACTGGCATCGATAGCCACCTTGAAAGGCTTCATGTAATCCAGTGTGGCTAATATTGGGGCAGTGGTTAACACAGTTTTTAGGATGTCAAATGCCTTTTGACAGTCTGTTGTCCACTGAAACTTCTTGCCTTTTTTTAACAATTTGGTGAGTGGAGCAGCCACATTGCTAAATTTCGACATAAACCTTCGGTAAAATCCACTCAACCCCAGGAACTGTAGTACTGCTTCTTTTGTCAACAGTGTGGGAAATTCCCCAATTACTTTATTTTTTGCATCCCGTGGGGCCAGTTGTCCATGTCCAATAACATGGCCCAAAAAAGTGACTTGGGGGCTTTGGCAAATTCACTTTTAGCTAGGTTTCCCACCAAGTCCGCTTTCTAAAGTAAATTGAATAATTCCAATAAATGCTGTAAATGTTCTTTCCAAGGGTGACAACAATCACCAGGTCATCAATATACATCACATAGTTGGGTAATCCAGTGATGACCTTATTACTCAGTCTCTGAAATGTGGCTGGAGACCCCGGTTCAATTCCCGCCTCAGGCGACTGACTGTGTGGAGTTTGCACGTTCTCCCCGTGTCTGCGTGGGATTCCTCCGGGTGCTCCGGTTTCCTCCCACAGTCCAAAGATGTGCAGGTTAGGTGAATTGGCCATGCTAAATTGCCCACAGTGTTAGGTAAGGAGTAAATGTAGGGGTATGGGTGGGTTGCGCTTCAGCGGGTCGGTGTGGACTTGTTGGGCCGAAGGGCCTGTTTCCACACTGTAATGTAATCTAATGTAATCTAATCTAAACAGTCCTCTTACATCATGCCCAAAAATGAATTCACATGGACTGAATTTGGTCGATTCATTCGGTGCATCTCTGATCGCAAAAAGTACAAATTGAACTCCCTTATCCCAATAATCTGGATAATCCTGACCATACACTCTTAACATGGTGTTTAGTATTTGATGCCATCTCTCTAGTGTTCCCTGCAATTCTGGCTCCAGACTTCACTAGCCCATGCCATCCTGCCGCCAGAACCCCTGCTCCAGGTTTCATAGTCCAGCCGACTCTGTAGCCACACTGCCTCAGAAGACTCTACCACCTTTATACCTAAAAGCTCTCTTTACAAGTTTGAGCAAAAACTAAATAAAACTGAGGAAAAAAGAAAGGGGAAAAAGGGAAAAAGCAAACGAAGAGGACAATCTTGCGCATAGGAGCCCAGGCGCTACCTACTCTACCACCACCTTACAGGTATGAACAGCTTAACCAGCTATGCCTATTACCCTGTTGCCCATGTGAATCCAGAAGAGTTATAACCTCCAGAACTGGTACATTCTTTGTTCAGGTTCTTCCTTGACCTGTAGTGGAACTGTGAAGCGGTAAACCTTTTCAGCTTAAATAATAACTTAATTTTGAAAACTCTTCCCACCTCAAATGCATGGCTCTCACTTCCAGCTCTGTGGTCCAACACCACAGAGAGCGGCTAAAGCACTTTGTATTGATGAAAGCTTCCAAATACTTTGTGAAATGGATTGTTGATGAGCTCACTATAAGGTAAACGAGAAGTGGACTGTTCTGAGAATGTCTCACTACTTCTTCCTTGAGAAAATGGGAGAGTGTGGAAACTTAAGATGGAATTGAGGCTATGCCGCTTTGTGGGCACTTTCTTCTCAGGCCTGCTTCCATTCTGTAATATCAGGACCAGGAAAATTCATTCCCTTGGTGCTGTGTATTAATATGAAGTATATGGAAATCCCTGATTTGTTGTTCTGGCACTGTAGTTTGATGGTTGATTGCATGTCTGTTATCTGTTCTCTGTGCTGTACACTATAGTCAAGACTGTGGGTAGGTCAAAGGAAAAAGAAATAAATGGAAGCACTAGGTATTGTAAACCGTTGAATAACACTGTTCTCGGAAGAAATTAATGTGTCTCATTTCTGCATATCTCTGATGAATAGAATGCATTAGTCACTCAAATGGGAGTTTGCAATCCATTAAGCGGCAATTGGATAGGTACATGGATGGGTGCTTAAGCTAGGACAAATGTTCGGCACAACATCGTGAGCCAAAGGGCCTGTTCTGTGCTGTATTGTTCTATGTTCTATGTTCTAAATGCTAGTCATTGATACATGGTTTCTGTAATGGGTCAAAGGTAAATAGTCCACAATTCACATGGGTTTTTTTGCAGTATTGTAATACTTAAATAAATGACAAATACAATGGGATGTTCAAAATGAATGGTGATGTACTGAGCCCTTTAAACATGAGCTGACAATCTTCTCCAAGTCATTTTGTTGAGGTTCGTTCACCATTGTGAATTAATTCACCTTTCACAGAAACAATGAGTTGGAGGTGGAGATTGGGGATAGCAGAATCATCTCCAGTGTGGTGCTGGAAGCTGAGGATAAGGACACTTCACGACAGCATGTTTATTATGTGATGGATAGTGCTCCCAAACAGGGAGTGCTCCAGATCAAGGTAAGTAACAAGCTTCAGATAAAAATCACACAACACCAGGTTATAGTCCAACAGGTTTAATTGAAAGCACACTAGCTTTCAGAGCATCGCTCCTTCATCAGGTGATAGTGGAGGGCTCAATCCTAACACACAGAATTTATAGCAAAAATTTACAGTGTGATGTAACTGAAATTATACATTGGAAAAATTGATTCTGTTAAGTCTGTTAACAGAATATGTTTGAATACCATGATAGTTTCACTTCTTTCATGTGTAAATCACAAAACCTTTTTTAAAAAGTTGCATTCTCAGGTTACAGGTTAGCTGTTTAAAATTGTGATAGCTAGACAATATGTTGAAGGTGTTAGCCCCCTGCGTTCTCTTTCTATGCCATGATGTTTAGATTGATTCTAATCTAAAAAGTGAGATAATGGAGTTTTACATGAATGCATGCAGTTTTTAAGCAAAGTGCAATGGTGGTCACCTGTAATGTGACAAGAACCCAAGGTCCCGGTTGAGGCCCTCCCTATGGGTAATGAACTTAGCTATCAGCTTCTGCTTAGCCACGTTTCGCTGCTGCCTGTCCCGAAGTCCGCCTTGGAGGATGGTCACCCGAAGGTTCGAGGTCGAATGTCCTAGACCACTGAAGTATTCCCCAACTGAGAGGGAACACTCCTGTCTGTTGATTGTTGTGCGGTGCCCATTCATCGATTGTCATAGCCATTGCTCAGTTTCCCCAATGTACCATGCCTCAGGGCATCCTTGCCTGCAAATGTATAAGATAGACAACGTTGGCTGAGTCACATGAATACCTGCCATGTACAAGGTGGGAGGTATACAAGGCGTAATGGTGGTTTCTATGTCCACACTCTGACATGTCTTGCAGCACCTACCGTGACAGAGTTGTATGGAGTTGTCCTGAGACAACTTGTCCTGAGGCAGCTTGCTACAAACAATGATCTGTCTGAGCTCGAAACCAAGCTTCAGCTTGTAATTCTGCCAGTTTACGATCCTCATGCTGAGATGTGATTGATTCAAATTCTACCAGACTTTACAATGGTTTATTCTGTGTGAAAATCTCAGACTGTCATTTTCAGAATTAATGTGAATTTAAATGTTCAATGCACAGTGTCAGTCCTCAGAGATTTCATTTCTTTCTGGTAGTGTTCCATATAGGAGTAATCTGAGGTCATCTCTATGAAATGATAAACATAAATGTGAATATTTCCTTCAGAGTGAGTGACCAGGCCTGCACAATCTGCCTCTACAGTCCTCAGCATTGTGATCGCTACACTCCATTTGGAGTTTTGGTGAAAAATTGAACTGGTACCAACTGGTGGTCAGTTCTGGTGTAGGCAACAATGAATGGCATTTTGATAAGGATACGATGTGAGTATATTGGGAAGTGTGGTAATGTTAATTGACTAGAAATTCAGAGCTCTAGACTAATACTCCCGAGTCATGCATTCAGGTGCCACCATGTCAAATGGTGAAATCTAAAGTTAATTCAGTGACAAATATGTAGCCACTATTGGTCATTGTAAAGCCCCTCTACTTCCCTGTAGGGAAGGAAATCTGCTATCTTTACCTGGTCTGGTCTTGGTGTGACTCCAGACCTACAGCAATATGATTGACTCTTAACTGTCTTCTGAAATTGCCTACCAAAACACTCAGTTCAAGACAAGTAAAGGTGGGTACATGCTGGGCTTTCCAATAATGTCACATTCCATTCAAGATGAAAAGACCCTTGGGAGTGTGCAGAATAAGCAGATTGTGCCATCAGTCAGTATGTAAACTGATTGTAGCAGTGTTGTTTTTGATCTCAATTCGAGTTCACATGTTGTCCTAATAAGTGTCCAGCAGGAAGAAGCTTTAAATTTAAAGCTAGTCAGGTTAAGTTTTGATTAATTTTAGCTGAATGGGTTACCGTATTGATAGTTTCCACTCATATTTAATGCAAAATCTAGAGGGAGTAGTGTTACTTGCAGTGAAGGCTTGGTTCTGTCTTCAAGTCTCTGTTGCACTCAAACTATTTGCTCCCACCCCTGGGCACTCAGTTTCCATTCTCTTGGCCTGCAACATGTCAGGGAAAATGATCAGAGACTCGACAGAAAAGAGCAAATTGCTACGGAGGGAGGAGGAAGAAGCATGACATGGCCATTCCACCAAAGGTTCTCAAGCAGTGATTCCCCTATTGCTATCTCAGTGGGAAATAGAGTGTGCAATGTCTTTGCTTTACAGAGGGGCTCACTGGCATTTACCATTTACTGGGGCTCTCCTGCAGTCTGGGAATAGGATGAGGATGGCACTGCTAGTGTCTGTAACAGTGACAGTACTCATGAAGTCGTATGTGTGAGGGTTCATTCTGTGTCTGCCAGGAGAGGGTAGTACATTCCATTCATTCTGAGTAGAAGGTATCAAGCAAAACGTGAAGATTAGATCATTAGAGTAACAGGTTTCCTCCTGGTGCAGTCTTCATTGACTGAAATCATGTTAGACACAGCTTTTGAATCAAGAGACATTGCAGAAACACAAGGGGAATCACTCCCTGAATGAGCAGCTGGAATGCGGTCTGTCTGTGCATGGGAATATCAGATATCCTGAGAGCAGTGCTGATGACTTTATTCTGCGCCAGTCTGCTTGCTGTTCTACAACAGGTACTACAACAAACCGGGGGTGAATAAACAAGGACTATCTGCTGGCAAATTGACTCATCATCTCCAGAGCACAGCTCTAGCATCTGTCCTTTGGCAACAAGAATTGTCAGTGAGCAGATTATTTATTTATTTAAACAACTCTTTCCCTTTCTGGTTTTGAGGAGCCCTGTAGTATTCTTCAATGTGTACATCATGCTTTCCTACATCACACAATATCATCATCATGAGGGGAAAGCCTTGCTACAGGGTATATGATGAGCAGCTGATGAAAAAGAAATGGAGGAGGCAACTATGTATGCCCTCTCCAATCAAACTTACTGTGATCAACTTGCCCAAATTTGAAGAAAAGCCCAACTCCCCATTCCATAACAACCATGCCCCTTCTCTTTGTAACCGACCATCACTGCCAATCATGGCATTGTTGAAACAATAGCTGCTGGGAATGGTATAAGTGCCCTTGAAGGGGGCGGGTCGGTGTGGACTTGTTGGGCTGAAGGGCCTGTTTCCACACTGTAATGTAATCTAATAATCTAATCTTCACGGTCATGGGGAAACTGCCGATTGGGTTCAAGGGGTTTGGAGGGATAGTTTTAAATGCCTGGATGGCTACATATAACAGGGGACTTGTACTGGATCATAGATTGTCCTAAAGGGAGGGTTTTCCCCAATGTCCTGCTTGAAGGCAGCAAGTTTATTGGAGGTCACCTGTCATCCAGTGCAGAGGGAGAAAATGGGCCTTAATTGGCCACTCAACTAACTTTTCTGGAGATGAACTTCAGAAGTCCCCTGGTGTGATAAGTTGCCACTGTGCATTCTTTTTATCTCCCAGCCCATCTCCCATAGAGCTGGTAAGATGCCTGCTAGTGGTTCAGTAAATCTTACATTCATCCAGATTCTGAGATATTCAGTTTTTAATGATCTACTTTGAGTATCAGGCTATGTTTCCTGTTGGGAAGTGAGTCCTTACACTATGAAGTAAGTTTTTAATTGTAGATTTTTATTGTAAATTATAATTGATAGCGTGTGCTGCATTCGCAAGTATCCTCTCTTTGTGGGTGCCTGCGACATCCAAAAGTCCTTCCCTGCCATGTGTAAGCAGATCGTAAACCCAAAATCCTGTTGGTTCCATGGCATAGGTGGATCCCTGGAACAGGAGAATCGACGTTTCGGACATAAGCCCTTCTTATGCCCGAAACATCGATTCTCCTGTTCCTTGGATGCTGCCTGACCTGCTGCGCTTTTCCAGCAACACATTTTCAGCTCTGATCTCCAGCATCTGCAATCCTCACTTTCTCCTCGTGGATCCCTGGCAAACAAAGGAGAAGTGTAGGTAAACCTAAACATTTCTCCATCACCGTCAATGCACCTTTGTTGTGTGTTTTATATACAATCATAGAATCCCTACAGTATGGAAACAGGCCATTCAGCCCAACAAGTCCACACCGATCCTTTGAAGAGTAACCAACCCAGTCCTATTCGCCTACCCTATTACTCTGCATTTACCCCAACTAATACACCTAGCCTACACATCCTTTAATGCTATGGATAATTTAGCATGGCCAATTCAGCTAACCTCCACATCCTTGAATTGTGGGAGGAAACCGCAGCACCCAAAGGAAACCCTTGTAGACACGGGGAGAATGTGCAAACTGCACACAGACAGTTGACCAAGGCTGGAATCAAACCTAGGTCCCTGGCGCTGTGAGGCAGCAGTGCTAACCACTGAGCTACTGTTCCGTCCATATGTCTGGGAACTATACAGAGATGAGACTAGTTTCTATGACTTAGATTCTTAACCTGAAGGCAGGTAATTAGGCTTGTCTTTCTCAGCGGAATTTCCTTGGAATTGTACCATGAATAATGAGATCTTCTTTCCACGTAAGGGACAACTTGGAATGGAGCTGGGCCTACCAACCCCTCAAGGTAGTTTGGAAGCAGCCCCAGGGGCTGCCAAATACAGAGGCATGTTGGTTAAAAGGCTTGTATTGATTCTTTGGGATGAATGCCCTTAACCATACAGGCTAATCTATGCCACCTTTCACCATCACTGACCTCTCATTATTCATTTCTTTTTTTTATATAGATATTTTTATTAGAAATTTAACATTTTTACAAGTTTACAAAAATAAGCAAAACTCTCAAATATAAACATTGATATACAATTAAATCAAATATACAATTGCCAAAATTTAACAAAAGAAGAAAAAAAAATACCGAAAAAGAAAAAACAAAACTCAACTATCTACTAATCTAACCTACAACTAACTAGAGTGTATATTTAAGTCTCTTACATGCTCGGAATGTGTTAACATCAGATGTAATAAAACCCGTATTC
>NC_057711.1:93810105-93837631 GCF_004010195.1 Chiloscyllium plagiosum
TGTTCGAGAGTCCGGACCTGATCCACGGCTGATTGAGCTGTAGTTTCGGAGGTCGCGGCCTTTAACTCCGCCCCTCCGACTCGGCGCTCGATTTCCTGGATGTCTCGGTCGTGCTTCTGCAGCGCGGCCGAGAGTGAGTCCCATCGACTTCGGGATTCTTCGATGAAAGCGTCGATCTTCGCGTCCAGTTTGGAGATCATTTCTACAAGGCTTGTCACCGTAGGTAAGTCCCCAGGGGCGGCTGTGGATGCCTCAGCTGCAGCTGGAGAGAGTGGGGGAGGGGTTCCTGTTTGTTGAGAGCTGCGGGCTACCTTCCCTTTAGTCATTTTTACTAAAGATTAGGTTATTTAAATTTAATATTAAACAACTAATTAAATTAAACAGCTATTATAAATGATTTGGTGAGTGTGGTGGGGGTGGGTGACCCACTTTACCCAAGTCTTGGGAGGAGCACTGTAGACTCAGACTTGCTGGGTCGCCGCCATCTTGGATCTCCCATTCTTCATTTCAACCCATGGCAATGCTATGGCTTCCTAATCCTCTATAATACTTAGTTCCAGCTCATGTCCATATCTATGACTCTTAACCCTACACGCTCTATATGAATTAACTCCGTATCCAATGCAGACAGACCTCTAGTGCCATGCTGAGGTTAAACAAAATAAAGTTCTAAATATTTGCAGTATTTGCTCTATTAAAAAAAAAGTTGACTGCCTTGCGTATAGAATTATAAGAGTCTTTAGCATATAGCATGGAAACAGACCCTTAGGCCTTACCAATCCATGCTGAACATAATCCCAAACTAAACAAGTCCCACCTGCATGCTCCTGGCCCATATCCCTCCAAACCTTTCCGGTGCATGTTCTTATCCAGATGTCTTTTAAACGTTATAACTATACTCACATCCACCACCTCCTCAGGAAGTTCATTCTATATGTGCACCACCCTCTGTATAAAAAAATTGCCCCATATCTTTTTTTAAATCTCTCTGCTCTCACCTTAAAAATGTGCCCCTGATCTTGAAATTCCCCATCCTTGAAAAAAGACAACTGCTATTAACTTTATCTATACCCCTCATTATTTTATAAACTTCCATCAGGTCGCTTCTCAACCTCGTCTGCTCCAGTGAATAAAGTCCAGCCACAACAGCCTTTCTTTACACCTCAAACCTTCCACACCCAGCAACATCCTGGTAATCTCTTCTGAACCCTCTCCAGCTTAATAATATCTGTTCTGTAACTGGGCACAGCATTACAGAAGAGGTTTCACCAATGTCCTGTATAACCTCAACATGACAGATTATAACGGGATCTTGATCAGATGGGTCAATGGGCTGAAAAGTGGCAGATGCAATTTAATTTAGATAAATGTGAGGTGCTGCATTTTGGGAAAGCAAATCTTAGGAGGACTTAAACACTTAATGGTAAGGTCCTAGGGAGTGTTGCTGAACAAAGAGACCTTGGAGTGCAGGTTCATAGCTCCTTGAAAGTGGAGTCACAGGTGGATAGGATAGTGAAGAAGGCGTTTGGTTTGCTTTCCTTTATTGGTCAGAGTACTGAGTACAGGAGTTGGAAGATCATGTTGCATTGGTTAGGCCACTGTTGGAATATTGCGTGCAATTCTGGTCTCCTCCCTATTGGTAGAATGTTGTGAAACTTGAAAGGTTTCAGAAAAGATTTTCAAGGATGTTGCCAGGGTTGGAGGATTTGAGTTATAAGGGAAGGTTGAATAGGCTAAGGCTGTTTTCCTGGAGTGTCGGAGGCTGAGGAATGACCTTAGAAAGGTTTATAAAATCATGAGGGGCATGGGTAGGATAAATAGACAAAGTCTTTTCTCTGGGCTGGGGGAGTCCAGAACTACAGGGCATAGGTTTAGGGTGAGAGGGGAAAGATATAAAAGAGAACTAAGGGGCACGCAGAGGCTGTTCGTGTATGGAATGAGTTACCAGAGGAAGTGGTGGTGGCTAGTACAATTGCAACATGTAAAAGACATCTGGATTGGAATAAGAATAGGAAGAGTTTGCAGGGATATGAGCTGGGTGCTGGCAGGTGGGACTAAATTAGGTTGGGATATCGAGTCGGCATGGACGAGTTGGACCGAAGGGTCTGTTTCTGTGTTGTACATCTTTATGACTCTATGACATCCCAACTCCCATACTTTACTAAGATGTTGATTGGTTTGAAGAGTATTAGCTAAGAAGAGAGATTGGGCACACTTGATTCATTTTCAATTGAAAATTGAAGGAAGTTTAAAAAAATTATGACAGGCATGAATATAATGGATATATCCCAGTCATAGATCCCAGGGTAGAAACATGAATTATTAGAGGAATAATAAAGTAGAAGGTGGTAAGTTTAAAGGAGATGTGAGGAACAGGTTTTTTTTACACAGAGTGTAAGTGCTTGGAAAGCACTGCCATAGGAGGCGGTGGAAGTGAATACAACAGCAATGTTTAAGAGGCATCTTGATAGACAAATGAATAAACAGGGAATTGAGGGATCCAGACAGCATAAAGGTAAAAGATTTTTTCGTTTAGTAAGTAATCATGTATCAGTGCAGTCTTGAATGCAGGATCAAAGGGCCTGTTTCTGTGCTGTTTTATTCTTTGTTCAACTATGCATGTTTTCATGTTCAGTGGTGAAACTTGTTGAACTTGTCACTCTCTGATATTCTTCTTCTGTTGTTTCTTATTCTCAGAGTTTATACTCCATTATGGATGTTATTCTCCCTAATACAGCTGTTACGTTTTGTTTCTATCAGGAAGGCAGAGACTGGATACCCCTACATCCTGGCATGAACTGCAGCCAGGATGACATTGACATGAACCGGCTGAGATACATCCACACTGGAGCAATTGGGTCAAACGGTCGAGATAGCTTTCATTTCCACTTATCAGATGGTGATCATAGATCTTCTGTCCACCGTTTTCAAATCTTCATCCAAAACATTGAAAAGGGTACAGTAAGATCAGTAATCTAGAGACACTTTGCAGCTCTAAAATAAGAAGCATTTAATCCCCTAACAATACTGCAATTAATTTCAATATCTTGTTATTTTTTAAAGTCAATGATTGAGGTATGTACAGGTCCTTCTGCTATAATGCGTGTTTCATCAGCACAAATTGGCTATAATGCAATTGATGAACTGTGGACGTTGTTTGAATAATGCAAACTTTTTACTTCACAAATATAGTGATTTTCTATTAGCGATCTTCTACAGCAGAACTTTCTACAGCTGTTTTCCATAGCTTTATTTTATATAGTGTGATGTTGCAGAGGAACACAACTATCACGTTACAGCAGAATGACCTGCCATTAATTCATTAAGCTTTCAGATATTATTGCCATACATTTTAACATTTGTAAAGCCTAGTGAACCACTTTTTCCATTTTTTTTTGCATTGACTAGCCAGAGCCTCCGGTTTTGATAAGAATATGACCCCCTAACGTTTTCTCACTGTGGAACAGAAGCATCACATAATGGACTAACTTTAATCACTGGTTTCTCAGCACAGTGCACATTTAAGTTCTGACCAGACATGGTTCTCATTAAAATTCTGCATTCACTATGCTGCATCTTAATGTACAGCCAAAATCATCTTGCTCCTGTTTTCCCAAGGTGGACATATAGTAAGAATCCAAAGGCCCAATTCAAGCAACAATTGTTGGGATCACAAAGGACTGTTTTGTGATATAAACTGTTTGTGACATCTGAAGTTTAAGTACTTCATATTGATTTTAACGAAAATATCTGATTTTGTTAATTTACAAACTCAAATTATAATTTAGATTTGATTGCTTTGAAAGGAATAAAAATATATATAATTTTTGGGGTTAGTTACTCCAATAACTATTTATATAATATTCATTTATTGATTGAAAATTTTATTTCTCATGAATGTTCAAATGAAAGTAACTGGGTTTTAATCAAATTAAATGGTCAGTTTCCTTTCTCCTCACTAGTTATTTTGTTTTAGTTTTCTGATTTCTGATTGTTCATTTTGTACTTTCTAAATCACAATGAATAGTTCCACATGAAGCATGGCAGAACAGACACACACATACACGCACACACCTCTCATTCCCCACTTTAAAATGCTACTCTACAAGTGACAGACCAGAACTCCCTTGATTGTTAAAATGTAAAATGCTCCATTGTGTGGTTAATCAACAACACAACTCTTGTTCAACAATATACAGGGTCCCCAATTTATGAACATCCGACTTACCAATGTTGGCTTCCAAACATAATACCATACATGGTTGCAATTTTAAAGATTTGGCAGATGAACATTCCCTGTACTTATGAACACTTGCTTTCCAATGTCCATTGTGTTCTGACTTGCGTACTACTTGACTTGCAAGCAGACTTTGAAATGAGCTGCCTAAATATTTCAATATTTGATTAATTTTTAAATAATTTATTGAGGGGAAATTGCTTTCAGGGAAATTTGTAATAAATAAAACAGCAAGTTTATTAATAAGTGCAGCACAAAGGGGAACTTAATACAAATAATTAATCCATTTGACAAAAATATATTTGAAGATTATTTCCTTTTCTAAAATATTTTTCTTGATTATCTTATGATAATTAATATGATTGTTTCCTATTTATTGATGCCACTTTTTTTGCTGCTATTTAACTTACTGCATCTTCAGCCATATAATGTGTTAACTGCAGCATATGTGAGTATTTGGCAAATGCAAGTCTGACAAGTTTACAAAGTTGTTCTCATCATTTTGTTCTATATCCAGGTGAAATTACGATTTTCCTAAAACCACTCACCATCTTCAAGGGAGAGCGAGGCATTTTGACAACAGCCGTCCTTCTTGCCTCTGACGGCTCAAACAAACCGGAGGAGCTGCTTTACGTCATAACAATGCCCCCAAGCTATGGCCAAGTAGAATATATCACCTACCCTGGAGTGACAATAACAAGTTTTAGCCAGATGGACGTGGCAGCTCAGGCAGTATCTTATACTCACAAAAGCACAGTGACAGCTACAAGCGACTCATTGAGGTAAATATCTGCATATTTATAGGAAGGTTCTAAAATAATAATAGCACTGAGTTTAATTGAACCAATCCATAACATGTCCAATCACTTTCTGTGTATATTGTTTTTGGCTGAGGACAAGGAAATAATAGTATTATTACTATCATGGATGTGTAACGGAAACATTTGTGCAATTAGAACACAGAACAGTAACAGCAGAGAAACAGGTCCTTTGTCCTGTGCTGACCATGATGTCATTTTAAAGCAGAGGGATCTTGATGTCCATGTACACAGATCTCTGAAAGTTGCCACCCAGGTAAATAGTGCGGTGAAGAAGGCATATGGCGTACTGGCTTTTATTGGTAGAGGAATTGAGTTCTGGAGCCCTGAGGTCGTGTTGCAGTTGTATAAGACTCTGGTGCGGCCACATCTGGAGTATTGTGTGCAGTTTTGGTCGCCATACTATAGGAAGGATGTGGAGGCACTGGAACGGGGGCAGAGGAGGTTTACCAGGATGTTGACTGGTATGGTAGGAAGATCATATGAGGAAAGGCTGAGGCACTTGGGGATGTTTTCATTGGAGAAAAGAAGGTTTAGGGGTGACTTGATAAAGCTGTATAAGATGATTAGGGGTTTAGATAGGGTTGACCATGAGAAACTATCTACATTTTGGTCTGGAAGCCATAAACTTTCCAAGTTGTCAAGACTCCATAAACTAACAGATTTTCTCCTTCAAGTTCAAACCTGACTGAGAATAAACATTGATATCTTGTGATTTACAGGCTTGGAATGATGCTGCCGAAACACCCTGGCTGTGGAGGTGAGATGAGTCCATTGCTAACACATGCATGCTGTATTGTGCCCAATAAAAAAAAAATTGCATTTATGTAAAACCTTTCATGATCCCAGGAAATTCCAAAGCAATAGTGAATAAGGTGAAGTCATGGTAGTGTGGGAAATATGGTGAAACAAACCAGAACTCGCTGTGTTTACTCAGCGAGTCGTGAGTTCATGGAATGCCCTGCCAGTAGCAGTGGTGGACTCTCCCTCATTATGGGCATTTAAACAGGCATTGGATAGGCATATGGAGGATAGTGGGCTAGTGTAGGTTAGGTGGGCTTGGATCGGCGCAACATCGAGGGCCAAAGGGCCTGTACTGCGGTGTATTTTTCTATGTTCTATGTTCTATGTTCTAATCCCATCTGATCTCTATTCCCTGCTTGTTTGTGTGTCTGTTTAAATGGCTGTTAAATATTGTTATAGCTGCTTTTACCATCTCCAGTGGGAGCATGTTGCAGACACAAACCTCTTTTACACCCTTTCCAAAGCCTCGACACCCTTCATATAGCATGGTGATCTTAACTGCACACAATACCTCAAATATGGCTAAACTAAAGTCTTAAAAAGTCTATGTTTAAAAAAAACTGCCTCACACATTTCCTTCAAACTTGCCCCACTCATCTTAAACCTTAGAATTTGACATTTCCAACCTGGGAAATGGTCCACCCTCTCATAATTTTATAACTTCTATCAGATCAGTTAGATTAGATTCCCTACAGTGTGGAAACAAGCCCTTCGGCCCAACCAGTCCACACCAACCCACCGAAGAGTAACCCACCCAGACCCATTTCCCCCTGACTAATGCACCTAACACTATGGTCAATTTAGCATGGCCAATTCACCTGACCTGCACATCTTTGGACTGTGGGAGGAAACCAGAGCACCTGGAGGAAACCCACACAGACAGTCGCCTGAGGCTGGAATCAAACCTGGGACCATGATGCTGTGAGGCAGCAGTGCTAACCACTGAGCCTGATGCTCCAGCAAAAACAATTCAAGTTTTTCCAACCTCTCTTTACAGCAAATACACACTAAACCAGGCAACATTTTAGTAAACCGCTTTTGTACCTTCTCCAAGGCCTCCACATCCTTCCTATAGCGTGACAAGCATAATGGCACACTGTACTCCAAATGTGGCCTAAATAAAGAATTACACAGCTACAATATGACTTACCAACTATTTATTCTCAAAACCCCAACTGATAAAAGCAGGGAAGCTGTACCTCTTTACTTTTTATCCATTTGTGTTGCTATTTTCAGGGAACTATGAACTTAGATCTCAATATCCCTCTGTACTTTAATGCTCCTAAGGGTCCAGCCATTTACTTTATACTTTCCTCTTGCGTACCTCTTGCTGCAACAGTAGTAAACTCACCAACTTTAAGGGCATTTAAATGGTCATTGGTTAAACATATGGATTATAATGGAATTGTGCAGGTTAGATGGGCTTCCGATTGGTTTTACAGGTCAGCGCAACAGCGAAGGCCAAAGGGCCTGGACTGCGCTGTAATGTTCCATGTTCTGTGTTCTACGTTTGATCTTTTAAAATACATTACTTCACACTTGTCCAGATTAAACTCCACCTGCCATTTCTTCACTTAACTTTCCAAGTAATCTATATCCTCCCGTATGCTTTGATAACTTTCCTCAATCCGCAACTCCACTTACTAGTCAGACCATCTACATTTTTATCCAAATCATTACAAATAAGAGGTCCTGGGACTGATCCCTGTGGAACACCACTGATCATAGACCTCTGTGGTCAGTTGCATAGAGGACAGCACAGGTCACTACAATCCTGGGATTGTAGTGACAGAAAGGACAGAAAGGTCATGATGATACCCCTTTCTCTGGTCAGCGACTAATCCAGGGTCAGGGACAATGGTCATAGTAATACTTTTGGAGCCAATGACAGAGGGGACAGCTGAGGTCAAGGTGACACTCATGCTGTCAGTGACAGAGGTTAGCTGAGATCTACAGATGGCAGATATGGTCATGATAAAACTCCTGGTTCAATAACAAAGAGGGAGGCTGACGTTAGGATAATACATCTGGGGTCAGTGAAATAGAGAACAACTGAGATTGTAGTGACACTCCTGAGGTCAGTGACAGAAAGAAAAGCATTGATCACAGGAACACATCTGTGGTCAGTGAAGAGAGGATGGCAGAAGTCAAGGGAATCTCCTGGTGTCTGGGACACAGTGGACGGCTGAGGTCATGGAGATAGTCCTGGCTCTATGAGTGACTGGCTGATGTCAGAGTGACATTTGTGCGGTCACTGACAAGGGAACCGTTGCAGTCATGGTGACTTCCTGGAGTGCATGACAGAGAGAGCATCTGAGACCACAGTGACACTCTTCTGGTGAATGGCAGAGAGGATGGCTGAGTTCATTGTGACAGCCCTGGGGTCAGTGGCAGAAAGAATAGCTTGGGTCATGATGAATGAGACTGTTGAGTTGAGAAACAGAATAGGCCAAAATTCCACTCAACTGCTGTTACATTTATGCTGCTGTCAATGATGTATGGCTGAATTAGTGTGAACACTGTTTTGACAGCCGCTCAAAAGGTGCCAGCCAGACAGCAGGTTTGGAGACTTCTTGATCTCAATGTCTCTGCATTTTAGTTGACTTGTCACCATCCTAAGGCAACTAATTTCTTCTCATGGAGTGGGCCTTGAACTCACAACCTTATGACTTAGATTCAAACCAAACCATAGACGAAGCCATCCCTAAGAGAAACTCAACTTCCCATGTGCAAATAACCTAATGAGGCAACAGTAAATGATTGTGTTACTAACTTGTACACTGTCTGTTGTAATGTTAGTAGCTCCTTCCAGTTTTTTTTTTCTCTTTCTTTTAGCTGTCTACATTTTATCCACTCAAAGTTATGCTCAGTAACAGTTTTATTCTGTATTTGGAATGTCCCTTAAGTGGCACAAATCATCAGATTCAAGTAAGGTATATTGGTAACTATGCTTAAAGGACAAATTCTAATTTCTAATTAATCCATTCCCACCAACCACCTTGAACATGCCAAACTTCAAAAAAATTCTTCAACTCTTCAGCAATAGTGAACTCATTCTGATGTTGAACAAATGGAAACATGAGCTGACATATTCTTCTTGATTCACATTAATATAGGTCTGACACCGTGAACGCATAGAACATAAATTAGTACAGCACAAGCACAGGCCCTTCGGCCTACCATGTATGTGCCAGTCATGGTGCCATTCTAAACTAATGCCATCTATTTTCACACCAGTGAATATAAGCCCAGTCGATCCAATCTTTCCTCATATGTCAGTCCTCCATCTCAGGAATTGGTCTGATGATCCTTCAGTGGATTCCTTCTATAGTAAGAATGTCCTTCCTCAGATTAGGAGGCCAAAACTACACAAAATACTGAAGGTGTGGCCGTACCAAGGCCCTGTGTAACTACAGCAAGACATCCCTATTCCTATATTCAAATCTTTTCACTGTCAAGGCCAGCATGTTATTAGCTTTCCTCACAACCTACTGCACTTGCATGCCAACCTTCAGCAACTGTTCCACCGTGACACCTAGGTCTCGTTATACCTCACTTTTTCCTTAACTGCCACAATTCAGATAATATTGTGCCTTTCTGTTTTTGTGGCCAAAGTGGATAACCTCACATTCATCAACATTATATTGCATTTGCTATGTGCTTGCCCACTCAGCCAGCCTATCCAAGTCATCCTGCAGACTCTTAGCATCCTCCTTACAGTACACACTGCCACCTGGCTTAGTGTTGGTTGTAAATTTGGAGATATTGCTTTCAATTTCTTCATCCAAATCATTAATGTATATTGACAATAGCTGGGGTCCCAGCACTGAATCCTGCAGTTTCCCACTCGTCACTGCCTGCCCTTTTGAAAAGGACCCATTTATTCCAATTCCCTGCTTCCAGTCTGCCAACCAGTTCTCTGTCCATGTCAATGCATATCTCTGATACCATGAGCTTTAATTTTCCTTACTAATCTCTTGTGTGGAACTTTGTCAAAAGTCTTTTGAAAGTCCAAGTCCATCTACTGATTTACCCTTGTCCACTCTACTGGTTATATCCACAAAGAAATTTCAGGAGATTTGTCAAGCATGATTTCCCTTTATTGAATCCATGCTGTCTTAGAAAGATTTTCTCACTGCTTTCCAAATGCTTAGTTAATACATCCTTATTAATTGCCTCCAGCATTTTCCCTATCACTGATGTCAGGCTAACTGGCCTATAAATTCCTGTTTTTTCCCTTCCTCATTTTTTCAAAGAGTGGAGTTAGGTTAGCTACCTTTCAGTACATTGGGATTGTCTCAGTGTCTATAGAATGCTGGAAAATGTTCACTAATGCCTCCACTTTTGCACCATATCAAAAGCCTTCCTGTAGTGCAACAACCAGAACTGCACACAACACCCCAAATGTGGCCTTACTGAAGTTTTATACACCTGCAAGTCGATGAAGGCAAATTTGTTTTACCACCTTATCCACTTGCGTTGCCACTTTCAGGGATCGACGGACTTGCACTCAAAATCCCTCTGAATGTCAATGCCCCTAAGGGTCCTGCCATTAGCTGTATACTTTAGTCTTGAATTTGACCTTCCAAATGCATCACCTCATATTTGAGCAGATAAACTCCATGTGCCAATTTACCATCTAACTCTCCAACTATTCTCTATCCTGCTGCATCCTTTGTTAACCTTGATAACCTTGTTAAGTCCCTTTAATGCATGATCCCCAAGACTCAGCATCAATATTGAACTGAGCAGACCTTGAAGCATCCTGTACACTACACTCCTCCACCACCCCCACCCAGACCTTTTCACAGGATGCCCTCATCTCCAGTACCTGCTCTTTGTCACAGTTATTGCGCTCCTTACCATGTACCATCCTGTCCAGCTGACAATCCTAAATCACTGAATGCAAATTACAGGAGTCATGTGACACTCCTTATCTGAGTACTCCATAGACATTCCCTCGTCTTCAGAGGTGGCTCCAGCAATACACCTTGTGGTGACGAATGACATGAGTTTGTGCTGGACCACGTTGAAAGATTGTTCCGAAGAAGCACAAAGATCAGGACAATAAGATGTTGGTGCCATTAATAGTCATGAGTGATAGTTGAATGTAAAGTGCAACCTTAACCGTAACCCTGTTATAGGAGTGAGACCTGATGCTATTTCCAGGTCTCAGATTGTTAGCACTTCCCCATGGCCTTAACTGGTATAGATGCTGCCTGCCCATCCTTAGAGCTTTCTCTTCCTATTCTGATCAAGGTGACCATGTTTTTAACTCCATTCAAGTTGTGGCCTCTCTTCTACAAAGAGATAAAGCAGAGAGTCAGGAGTATGAGGAGTGAACTGATTGCTGAAAATGTAGAGAGGATAGTTGAGGCATCTCACACTGAGGAATAGAATGGAGTGTTGGAGGGTGTTGGATGGTGAGTTCTGTCTGTTGATTTGTGCAGGAGGTTGGTGAAAGAAGAAAATGTGACTGGAATGAGAATCCTTGTATCGGACACTGTTACATAGGTCAGAATAATGAGCCAAGGCTCCCTCCCTCTTCCAAGGACCCCTTCGCACACCTCCAACACACCCCACCGTCCTGGACAGGCCATGCCAGTCTATTTCCTGCCCTCGACCTCTTTATTTCCAACTGCAGCCGAGACATTGACCGCCTCAACCTGCCCACCCCTCCCCCATCCCAATCTCTCACTCTCACAACACACAGCCCTCCACTCCCTCTGCTCCAATCCCAACCCCACCATCAAACCAGCGGACAAAGTGGGTGCAGCGGTAGTTTGGTGCACTGATCTCTACACTGCTGAAGCCAGGCGCCAACTCAAAGACACCTCGTCCTACCGCCCCCTTGAGCATGACCCCACCCCATCTCCAAACCATCATCTCCCAGACCATACACAACCTCATCACCTCAGGGGATCTCCGGCCCACAGCTTCCAACCTAGAAGTTCGGGAACGCCACACCGCCTGATTCTACCTCCTATCCAAGATCCACAAGCCTGACTACACTGGCCAACCCATCGTCTTAGCCTGCTCCTGCCCCACTGAATTCATCTCCATCTACCTCGATACGTCCTAACCCCCTGGTCCAGGAACTCCCCACAAATGTTCAGGACACCACCCATGCCCTCCACCTCCTCCAAGACTTCCATTTCCCCGGCTCCTAACGCTTCACCTTCACCATGGACATCCAGTCGCTCTACACCTCCATCCACCATGACCAGAGCCTCCAAGCTCTCAGTTTCTTCCTCTGGCAGTAATGTGGAGACAGAAAGAGAGTTAACACAATCTCTATCACTGATTTGTGTCTGGCTATTAAATGTAATATTTCCAAAACTAAAGTGGGGAGCATGAGTTTCAAGGAGGACACAAACATACTTGTTTGCAGTAAGTGAACAAGAGTGTGACAGACGGAATATGTTGTGGAAAAATAGGAAGTTATCCCATTTTGTAGCAAATACAGAGATTCAGAGTACTTTTGAAATAACGAGATGCTAGAAAGTGTTGGTGTCCAAGGACATCTTTGTTACTGCGACACTACCGGTTAATATGCAGCAAACAATTAAGAAGGCACTTACATGACACTTGGGTATAGAAGTAAAGCTATCTTACTGATATTACATACAGCCTTGCTGAGATTACATCTGGAGTATTGTGTTTAGACTTGGTCTTCTTTTCTAAGAGAGTATATACTTGCCATGGAAGGAATGCAGCATCCTATCATCAAATCCCCATGATAGTAAAATCTTTCTTTGAGGACTGGGCCTGTATTTGCTGCAGAAGAAAGAAGTAACCTAATTGAATCAAGCAACAAAGTATGTGTAGAGTATGTGTAATGGCTGTTTGGGGGTGTGGGTGTCTAGCAACTGCAGACATAATCTTGGAAGAAGAAGCAGGTCATTTAGAATGGAGATGAGGAAGAATCTCTTTACACAGAGAGTGGTGAACCTTTAACATTCTCTTCCTTGGTGGGGGTGGGGGGGGGGGGTGTTGTTGTGTGCTACAAAACATTTTCAAAATAGAGATTGATGGGTTTTTGATATTAAAGATAGCAAATGGTATGGGAAGAATGGTTAAAAAAAACTAGTAGAGATAGATCATCTCATTAATTATTGAGGATGCCAGAGAACAGTAGAGACCTGGACCAGAATAACCCTACCATGGATCCTTGCCACCAAGAAAGTTTCCTGAGGTAAAAAGAGGACATGGATTGGCAGCCTAATCTGTAGAGGTTCGTTGCCAATTTATACGCCTACAACCTCATTGAAGGCCATTTGTTTTGATCTGCCCATTGCACAGGCAGCACAGATATGTTCTCAAACAGATGATGCCAGCTTATGGATGACTTGAGTCTTTCACAATATTGTAATAAAGACAACACATTTCATATAGGAGGGACAATCACTTCATCCTGTGAAAAGGTAAAAACGAATCATGGGAGAGTGAGATCTGAGTGTGCAACATTAAAGATTGTTTCACGTATAACCCTCCTGAACTCCCTCTTATTAAATTACAGATGCTGAAATTGCTTGCCAAGCATATATTAAACATTTAGAATATGTATTCAATGTTCTCACAGAAAGGATTATCAAGTACATGAAATGTTTAAAATTGCAAATGAAAGGCTTCATATAAGACATCTTCTCAAGCATGACAACATCTTCTCAAAGCAACCTAACCACTATATTTAGTAGTTACACATAACCAATTGTGGGTGGCACGGTGGCACAGTGGTTAGCACTGCTGCCTCACAGCGCCAGAGACCCGGGTTCAATTCCCGACTCAGGCGACTGACTGTGTGGAGTTTGCACGTTCTCCCCGTGTCTGCGTGGGTTTCCTCCAGGTGCTCCGGTTTCCTCCCACAGTCCAAAAATGTGCAGGGTCAGGTGAATTGGCCATACTAAATTGCCCGTAGTGTTAGGTAAGGGGTAAATGTAGGGGAATGGGTGGGTTTCGCTTCGGCGGGTCGGTGTGGACTTGTTGGGCCGAAGGGCCTGTTTCCACACAGTAATCTAATCTAATCTAATCAATTGGTGAAGACACAGTGTGTGTGTTTGGGTGTAATTATGCAAAGAGCATATGAATAAGCTTAAAAATATTTAGAAGCAAGTACTGGAACTGATCCTCAGTAATGTTTCGCAAAGTTACTCTCTGGCACAATCAAATAAATCTCATAACCAATCTGAATGTTTGATAGCTTGCAAGCTCCATTAGAACTTTGCTAGAAAATTCTTCAAACCTCTGTCCCATTGCCATTCTCTCCTCCACACTATTGGAAGGAGAGAAAGGGGGTCAAGAGAGGAGCGGAACGTAAGAACTAGGAACAGGAGCAGGCCCTTTGAGCCTGCTCCACCATTCAATAAGATCATGGCTGATCTTTTTGTGGACTCAGCTCCATTTACCCACACTCTCACTGTCTCCCTTAATTCCTTTATTGTTCAAAAATTCTATCTTAGCCTTAAAAAGGTTTAAAGAGGGGAGGAGAGTAGCGTTTTTGATAAGGGATAAAATTAGGACTGCAGTTCGGAAGGATATTCCTGGCAATAAGTCCAAGGAGGTTACTTAGTGGAACTGAGAAATAAGAAAGGGACGATCACCTTATTGAGATTGTATTATGGACCCCTCAGTAGTCAGCAGGAAATTGAGTAACAAATTTGTAAGGAAATCTCAGTTATCTGTAAGAATGTTAGTGTGATTATGATAGGGGATGTTAACTTTCCAAACATAGACTGGGACTGTCACAGTGTTAAGGGTTTACATGGAAAGAAATTTGTTAGGTGCGTACAAGAAAATTTTCTGATTCAGTATGTGGATGTACCTACTAGAGAAGGTGCAAAACTTGACCTGCTCTTGGGAAATAAGGCAGGGCAGGTGACTGAGGTATCAGTGGGGGAACATTTTGGGGCTAGTGACCATATTTCGATTAGTTTTAGAATAGTGATGGAAGAGGATAGACCAGATTTAAAAGCTGAAGTTCTAAATTTGAGGAAGGCCAATTTTGATAGTATTAGGCAAGAACTTTGGGACGGCACAGTGGTACAGTGGTTAGCACTGCAGCCTCACAGCACCAGCGATCCAGGTTCGATTCTAGCCTCGGGTGACTGTCTGTGTGGAGTTTGCACATTCTCCCTGTATCTGTGTGGGTATCCTTCGGGTGCTCCGGTTTCCTCCCACAGTCCAAAGATGTGCAGATCAGGTGAATTGGCCATGCTAAATTGCCCACTGTGTGGACCTGTTGGGCTAAAGGGCCTGTCTCCACACTGTAGGGAATCTAATCTAACTTTCAAAGGTTGGTCAGGTGCAGATGTTTGCAAGTAAAGGGACAGCTGGAAAATGAGAAGCCTTCAAAATTGAGATAACAAGAGTCCATAGACAGTATGCCCTTATTAGGGTGAACTGCAAGGCTGGTAGATGTAGGGAATGCTGGATGACTAGAGAAATTGAGGTTTTGATCAAGAAAAAGAATGAAGCATATGTCAGGTATAGACAGCTGAGATTGAGTGAATCCTTCAAAGAGTACAAGGGTAGTAGGAGTATACTTAAAAGGGAAATCAGAAGGGTGAAAAGGGTATATGAGATAGCTTTGGCAAAGAGAATCTAAAGGGATTTTATAAATATATTAAGGACAAAAGGGTAACTAGGGAGAGAATAGGGCCCCTCAAAAATCAGCAAGGTAGGTTATGTGTAGAACTACAGGAGATGGGAGATACTAAATGAGTATTTTGCATCAGTGTTTACTGTGGAAATGGACATGGAAGATATAGAATGAGGGAAATAGCTGGTGATATCTTCAAAAATTTCCATACTGCAGAGGAGGAGGTGCTGGATGTTTAAAATGTGTAAAGGTGGATAAATCCCTAGGACCACATCAGGTGCACCTTAGAACTCTGTGGGATGCTAGGGAAGTGATTTCTGGGCCCCTTGCTGAGATATTTGTATCATCGATAGTCATCGGTGAGGTGCCGGAAGACTGGAGGTTGGCTAACGTAGTGCCAGTGTTTAAGGAAGGTAGTAAGGAAATGTCAGGAAACTCTCGATCGGTGAGCCTGATGTTGCTGGTGGGCAAATTGTTGGAGGGAATCCTGAGGGACAGGATTTATATGTATTTGGAAAGGCAAAGAATAGTTAGCAATAGTCAACATGGCTTTGTGAATGGGAAATCATGTCTAAATAATTTGATTGAGTTTTTTGAGGATATAACAAAGAGCATCGATGAGAGCAGAGCAGTGGATGTGATCTATATAGATTTCAGAAAGTTTCTTCATGGTAGACTGGTTAGCAATGTTAGATCACATGAAAAACAAGGAGAACTAGCCATTTGGATACAGAATTGGCTTGAAGGTAGAAGACAGTATGTGGTGGTGGAGGATTGCCTTTCATACCAGAGGCCTGTGACCACGTGTATGCCGTGATGATCGGTGCTGGCTCCATTACTTTTTGCCATTTACATAAATGATTTGGATGTGAACATAGGAGGTATAGTTAGTAAGTTTGCAGATGACACCAAAATTGGAGGTGTAATGGACAGCAAAGAAGGTTTCCTCAGAGTAGAATAATATCTTGATGGGCCGAGGTGTGGCAGATGGATTTAATTTAGATAAATAGGAGGTACGGCATTTTGGAAAGGCAAATCAGGGAAGGACTTACTTACTTAATGGGTAAGGACCTGGGGAAGCATTGCTGAACAAAGAGACCTTTGGAGTGCAGGTTCACAATTCCATGAAAGTAGATAGGTAGATAGGGTGGTGAAGAAGGCATTTTTAAGCTTTCCTTTTATTGGTCAGAGTATTGAGAATGGGAGTCGGGAGGTTATGTTGTGGCTGAGAGGACATTGGTTAGGCCACTTTTGGAACATTCTGTGCAATTCTGGTCTCCCTACTATAGGAAGGGTGTTGTGAAACTTGAAAGGGTTCAGAAAAGACTGACAATGATGTTGTCAGGGTTGGAGGGTTTGAACTATCAGGAGAGGCTGAATAGATTGGGGCTATTTTCCTTGGAATGTGGAAGGCCGAGGGGTGACCTAATAGAGGTTCCAACATCGTGAGGGGCATGGATAGGGTAAGCAGAGAAGGTCTTTTTCCTAGAGTGGGGGAGTCCAGAATTAGAGGGCATAAGTTTAGGGTGGGAGTGAAAAGATTTAAAAGGGACCTAAGGGACAACTTTTTTATGCAGAGCTTGGTGTGTGTATGGAATGAGCTGCCAGAAGAAGTGGTGGAGGCTGGTACAATTACAATATTTGAAGGGCATCCGAATGGCTACATGAATAGGAAGGGTTTAGAGGGATATGGGTCAAATGCTGGCAAATAGTTCTAGATTAGTTTAGGATCTCTGTTCGACATGGACAAATTGGACCAAAGCGTCTCTTTCCGTGCTGTATATCTCTATGACTCTTATCACTCTATAACCACAAAGAAGGAGATGTGATGGAATTAAAGAGAAACAATATCATTCTGCATATCAGATACAGGATTTACTCGGATGTTGTCTGGTATGGAGGGAAGGTCTTATGAGGAAAGGCTGAGTGACTTGAGACTGTTTTCATTAGAGAGAAGCAGGTTGAGAGGTGACTTAATTGAGACATGTAAGGTAATCAGAGGGTTAGGTATGGTGGACAGTGAGAGCCTTTTTTCTCAGATGGTGCTGCTGATCACAAGGGGACATAGTTTTAAATTGAGTGGTGATAGATGTGGGACAGATGTTAGAGGTAGTTTCTTTACTCAGAGAGTAGTAGGTGCATGGAACGCCCTGCCTGCAAAAATGTAGACTCGGCAACTGTAAGGGCATTTAAATGATCATTGGATAAATATATGGCTGAAAATGGAATATGTAGGTTAGATCGGCTTCAGATTGGTTTCACAGGTTGGCGCAACATTGAGGGCCAAAGGGCCTGTGCTGTAATGTTCTATGTTCTGTAGACAGCCCAAACCCCTACTTCATAAAATTCATAAAGTGTTGCAACTGATTCAGAATTTAAATAAAACTACTTGACAACATATCCATTCATGGACATTTGAACAAAATGAGTGCTGTCAACATTTTATTTTTATACTGTAAAGGAAGGAAATCAGCATACTGCAACAATTTTGTAATTATTTGTATATTGAAATGGTCATAATTGCCCTTTATTTTGTTAGCTTATAATTTTAAAAGCAGTTTAATGATTTTCTATAATGATTTTATGAATTATCATGATTTGTTTTATTTGTGTTGTCACATTTTGACATTTGCTTTCATGATAATTTCTCAATGAAGCAGCTTTCTGTCAGTCTTACCAATTGACTGAAATCTTACAGGACACTGATGGGCCTTGGATCTGACAAGGCCATAGGTTGGAATGTCAACTTCTGCAGGCTATCCCGGAAGGCGCTCCATTCCCTATACCATGCCTACTCCATTTGTCTTCATGCTTCCATTAGTGCCTCCATATTGACATGCCCTTTGGGGGGGATTATGAGCACAGTTAGCAGTGTCTACCTCTTCTAAGAGGGCTGCCTCAACTTCCAAGCTGCTTTCCCTCTGGAGGCAAATTCCAGAACATCCTGCAATCTCGGTAACAGTATGGCAAATATGGAAGATGCCAATTGGGAGGCTGCCCCATGGAATATCTCTGAGCTGATCTTGCCACTGCCAAATGTGAGCTTGGGACCACAAGATTGGGAAAATTCTGCCCAATCCTTCAGGCTGGTGATCTTTCCTCAGGCTTGATGAGTATAGCCATCACTTTGTGCATCATTCATGGCTTTCTGTTTTTTGAAAGGAACTACAATCGTTATAGGCTATATATGTATAGGCTGATGTCAGAAATGGATTGTAGCTATCCTCTGCAAGTTTCCTTGGCCCCCTAAAGCCATGCCATGTTCACCCCCCACCAACCCAACCCAAAGCTAACCCTTCCCTGGTTCTTGAACCCTTCTTCCCCTTGCACCTCACCCCTGACTGAGGTCGCCAAGCCTGGACCTAAGCTCTGCAGTGTGGAGATCTACCTTCCAGCCGTAGTTATTGTTCGTACCTTATGCTGCTAGTCTACAGAGCTGCTGGACAGTCAAGCTGCTAAATAGTCTGCACTCTAAGAGGGGATGTCCTCCTAAAACAGGGGTGAAAGCGACCTCTTGGTGTTAAATTTCGACATGATAACTGTCAGGTTCATGGATAGGTTCTCCTTCCCATTTTAATCTTTTAACTATAGACTCAAGAGCCACTGTGAAATCCAATCTGGGCTCTCTTTGGTTCTGCTAGGCCTCGAGATGGCAACTGTTGTTCAGCATAAAGCACAATGTTTGATCAAGTCATGTGGAGCTATATTTCTGAACTTGGTTACAGAACCACTGGAACCTGAATCCTTGTTAAAAGCGTATATCAATTTATTATTTCATTCCTATAGATGGTGAATCAGAGAAAACTTACTGAAGGTTGCCTTGCCTCTATCTGTCTTTGTTAGATTCATTGTCAGCAATGGACTGTCCACAAGAAATGGAAGTCTCGAGATCATCATTGAGAATATTGATCGTATCCTGCCCACACTGTTGAATAACAAAGGGATCCGATTAGTTGAAGGCTCCATGGTGTCCATTTCTCCTGATGTGCTACAGTTGTCTGATCCTGATACCCCTCCACAGAACCTCACCTACATCATTGCACAGCAGCCACAGCATGGACAACTGCATCTCAAGGGGGCTGTTCTGAAGCAGCACAACTTCACACAGTTAGACGTTGACAGTATGGATATTGCGTACAAACATGATGGAGGAGATTCGCAGATTGACAGATTCACCTTTGTTGTCACTGATATGACTAATCATGGCTTTCTTGTCAATGGAGTATTGCATACTGAACCATCTGTATTCACAATTCAGGCAAGTGGCTTGAGGTTATCGGCATTAACCCTAACCTTACTTCAAATTGAAAATGTAGCTGAGTAAATAACCAGCAGATTCCGGTATATGATATGTAAATTGCAGTTTTAACTGTTCTTCTGGTTGACTGAAGTAAAAATCATTGTCTCTGAGTGGGCCCAGGATATTCTGAAAAGGGAGGGTAAATAACCAGCGGTTTTGATCCATGTTGGTGCTAACAGCATAGGCAGGAGAGATGAGGTCCTCCAAAGGGATTTCAGGGAATTGGGCAGGAAGCTGAAAAACAGGACTTCTAGAGTTATATTCTCAGGATTATTTCCTGTGGCATGTGCCAATGAGGTCAGGAATAGGAAGATGGTACAGTTAAATATGCGGCTAAACAGCTGGTGTGGGAGGAAGGGCTTCAAATATATGGATCATTGGGATGTCTTTGGGGCATGTGGGACCTGTTAAAGAAGGCCAGGTTGTATCTAAACTGGAGGGGTGCCAATATACTGGCAGTGAGGTTTGCCAGTGCCACTCAGGAAGATTTAAACTCGTAAGGCAGAGGTTTGGGAACCAGAGCAGCAGGCCAGAAAGTAAAATTATCAAGGAGGAGTCAGAGACTTAAAGCCAGTAAGGTTGCAAAAAAACAAATAGTGATGTCTTGAGTTTCATTACAGAAAAGAAGGTGCTGGACATTTTAAACACATAAAGGTGGATAAAGGATGTGGAGGCTTTGAAAAGGATCCATAAATGATTTACCCGGGTGTTGCTTGTTTTGGACGGTATTAGCTATGAGGAGAGATTTGACAAACGTGACTTGCTTTCACTTGAACATCAAAGGATGAGGAGCAAACTGATAAAAGTTTACAAAATTATGAGAGGCTTGGATAGAATGGATAGTCAGATACTTTTTCTCAGAGTAGAAATGTCAATAGCTAGGGGACGTAGGTGTAAGGTAAACATTGGTAAGTTTAAAGGACCTAATCAATGCAAATATTTTACACAGTTGGTGGTAAGTACCTGGAATGCATGGCCATAGGAGAAATGGAGGCTGATACTGCAACAACATTCAAGAGGCATCTTTACAAATATATGAACAGGCATTGAGTAGAAGGATTGAAACAGCATAGAGGCAAAAGTTTTTCAGTTTAGAAAGGCATTATGTGTTGATGATTTGGAGATGCCAGTGTTGAACTGGGATGTACAAAGTTTATAGTCCAGGTTATAGTCCAACAGGTTTAATTGGAAGCACATAGCTTTCAGAGCGACGCTCCTTCATCAGCTAGTGTGCTTCCAATTAAACCTGTTGGACTATAACCTGGTGTTGTGTGACTTTTAATTATGTGTTGACATAGTCTTGGTGGGCTAAAGGGTGCTGTATTATTCTTATTAGTCTGGTGCTGTATTATTCTTATTTCTTTAAGAACTGGGCTTTGGTGATGAAACATGCTAATTAGGTCAGGTAGGGCCAGCTCCTAATAGACTTGAATGAAGTTTTCTTGTCCATCTTGATACATGCAGAAGTATTATTGATCCATGCAGGTAAGATTCCTGAAGATTGCATTATCCCACTGCCTACACTTTAGGAATGTGTACATTGGGACCTAGATTGTAAAGTTAAAAAAATGATTATAGCACTATTAGAACTATCCCATTGATCAGATACAGTAAATTATGGGGAATAGCTTCAAATGAAAGCTGAGAAGTCCCAGTGGGAATTAATACACTTTTTGTAAAGAAAAGGTCATTCTCATCTTATGAGCATTTTGTCTGGGGCAGCACTTATTGCCTATTCTTAATTAGATGAAGGTGACCTGTTTTCTTGAACTGCACCAATCCTTGTGGGTAGTTTTCAAAATACAGAGTCAACAGATGAATTTGCACCTGAAAGCCCCCAAGTTGCCTGTGAAGAATGACTTGCAGTGCTAACTAATTGGACCTACATGCAACTAAAAATTTTGAAAAAATCAGTTCTTCCTATCATAAGCTGCTTCTCCCTTGTTTATATTATTACCAGTAAGCAGGATATGAAAGCAACCTGTGATTGGAGGAGCAGCAAGAGGGTAAGTCACGATGGTAAACAGGGTTGGTGAGGCCTGGAGGGAATGTGTGTGCAAGTCAGGCTAGTGGAAGAATAAAACATGCTAAACATGCAGAGCTGAAAATGTGTTGCTGGAACAGCGCAGCAGGTCAGGCAGCATCCAGGGAACAGGAGAATCGACATTTCAGGAACGTCGATTCCTGAAGAAGGGCTAATGCCCGAAATGTCGATTCTCCTGTTCCTGGATGCTGCCTGACCTGCTGCGCTGTTCCAGCAACACATTTTCAGCTCTGATCTCCAGCATCTGCAGACCTCACTTTCTCCTTAAATATGCAGAGCAGTGAGTGATTGTAAAATGGGAGGATATGGGGGAGAAATAAATGGTCGTAAAGGAGTCATGGTTCAGGGAGTGGGGTGGCGAATCTTGTAGGGAGGGATGCTGCCAAAGGGAGCAAACTATTTTAAACCTGCCACAAAGGAATATTCAGCTTAGTGGAAACCAGGAAAACTTGAAGTCACTGTGAGAATTAATTTTTTGCATGTGCTTCTTTTTCAAAGATTTTTTTTACAAAATTACAAAAGTAATACAAACAAGTATAAACATCAATATAAAATTAAATAAATAAGAAAAAATAAATAATAACCAAAAAGCGGAGCAAGAAAAACCTAACTAACTACTAATCTATCCTACAAACAACCAAAACATAAAATAGAATATCATACACTACTAGCAATAAACCATGAAATAATTAAATAACTAGATACATACTCAAAATAGATTTACATCAAGTCACATCAAAACCAGTATTTATACGGGATTCTTCCTCCCGTGGGTCCCTGAATCGGCCAGAACCATTGCCACGGCTAGACGAAAGCCCTGGACAGTATGGCTGAAATATCTGTGTCGATGTAGTTCAAAAAGGGCTACTATGTTTTCTAGAATAATTCCATTTTTTGGTGCACCATATTTGTGAGGAAATCAAGGGGGATATATTTCATGACTAACCTGTGCCAGTTCGAAAGTCCTGGAGGGCCTTCAGCTATCCAAATCACTAAAATACTTTTCCTTGCACAGAAAGAAAGAATGGTAAATAATTTCCTCCCATACACATCCAGGGAGGAAAAATCTGAAGAGCCCAAAAGCAGGGACATTGGATTCAATCTAATCTCCGTACCCAAGATCTCTGCCAAGACATTCGCTACTCTGTCCCAATACCTATGGATCTTATGGCATGTCAATAGACAATGTGTGAGAGTGTCAATTTCTATTTTACATTTAGGACACATTGGGGATGCTCCTGCCTTGAATTTTGCGAGTCGTTCAGGTGCCATATGAGCCCTGTGGAGTATCTTTAATTGAATAGCCTGAGTTCTATTACAAATAGAGATCTTTCTGGCACTTTCCCAGATGTCCTCCCACATTTCTAATGAGACTACCAACCCTAATTCTTGATTCCAGGTTTTAAATAATCGTTCCATGTCCTTGGATACTTTATTATATAATGAATGATAAAGAGGCCTAACCGAGGCGTGGGGGGGGGGGAGGGGAGGGGGGCATCGGCCATAGCACTCTCCTTTCCCTAACCGCTTTGTAGGGATTAATTATCAGTGTGGTCTTCTTTTGTATATAATCTCGTATTTGGAAATACCAAAAAGGTCCCTGTTAGGCAGTCCAAACTTCTTGTGCAACTGCTCAAAGGACATCATAACCTCCACATCGAACAGGTCTCCCAAGCAGGAGCTACCTCTGGACTTCCAAGTTTTAAATGTAGCATCTGTCACCCCTGGCTGAAATCTCAGTGCTCAACTATAGGAGTATAAGGGGAGATGTTTTGCAGGTTAACCTCATCTTGTCGCATTATCCTCGAGGCTTTAATTGTATTTAATACAATAAGGTTTTTACAGTAGTCCATAATAGCTCTCATCTTGTCCATAAATAAAAGATTGATGAGGGGACATTTTGCTTGGGAGGTCTCAATACCTAACCAGATTGATTGTGGGTCACTAGAGACCCAATCAGCTACATAAGATAATAAGGAACTCAATTGATAGCTCATAAAATCTGGAAAGTTCAGTCCTCCCTTTGCTTGTGGGAGCTGCAGCTTTTCCAATTTGATAAGGGGCTGTTCATGATTCCAAATAAAGGAGCCAAGCTTACGCAACGCCTGTCTTGGCAGCATCAGGGGGAGCATTCTCATAGGATAGAAAAGACGAGGTAGGATATTCACCTTAACTAAGGCTACACTGCCTAACCAGGATATTGGGAGATCTTCCCAGCGTTGAAGATCTTGTCTTATTTTCTCTAATAGGTGCAGATAATTAGCTTTATACAGCTGAGCAAATAGTGAGGTGATTAAAATACCTAAGTACAGAAAACCTTTTAGTGACCACCGAAAGGGAAAGCAAGATCCGTTCGGTAAATTGGATACACTGGCAAGACCTCCCAACAGCATGGCCTCAAATTTCGCAAGATTGATTTTATAGCCTGAGAACATCCCAAATAAATTGATCACTTAGGTTAGAAGAGGCATGGATATCAAAGGATCACTTAAGAAGAGGAGGACATAATCCAAAAAAAGATTGATTTTATGTTTGCCCAATTCAACCCTCGGAGCCATTATGTTAGGATCAGTTTGTATAGCCTCCGCCAGTGGTTCAAATCACTAGCATGAATAATAATGGTGAAAGAGAACATCCCTGATGACAGCCCCTGCCAACACTAAAGCTATCTGAACTTAAACCACTGGTGATCACTGCTGCTTTGGGATCATTATATAATACTGAAGCCCATTTAGTAAATACCTCTCCAACACCGAACCTTTCCAGTGTATAAAAAACTTATGGCCATTCTCCCCGATCAAATGCCTTCTCTGCATCCAAGGAGACAGCTAAACCCAGTATTGTTCCCTGTTGACAGGCTTGTATCATATTTAACACCCTTCTAATATTATTAGTTGACCTGTGGCCCTTTATAAACCCCGTCTGGTCCTTTTTTATGATGTATGGTAAGACCCTCTCCAACCTTAATGCTAACATTTTAGAAAGAATTTTGAAATCCACATTTAGTAAGGATATGGGTCTATATGATGAGCAATCTTCTGGGGCCTTTCCCTTTTTAAAAATAAGAGAGATGTTTACTTCTCTCAACGAAGGCAGGAGGCAACCCTGACTATGTGAATAATTATACATATTTATGAGTGGTCCAGCCAGTTCCTCTATAAATTCTTTATAGAACTCAACCTGGAATCTATCTGGTACAGGCGCTTTGCCACTCTGAAGCAGCCTAATTGCGTCGAGTGCTTCCTGGGTTGTCAGGAGGGCATTCAAGATTGACACCTGCTCCGAGGTTAAGTCCAGAAGGGTCAGATTTTTAAAGAAGGATTCCATCTTCTCAGTTCTATCCTCACAGTCCTGCGATTTATACAGTTCAAAATAGAACTCTCTAAAGGCTGTATTGATCTTTTTACAATCACAAGTCAGGGTACCAGCACTTTTTCTAATGGACGTAATGGCTTGAGGAGCCTTTTTCTTTCTAGTAAGGTATGCTAGGTATCTGCCAGGCTTTGTTGCCATATTCAAATAATCTCTGCTTTGCGAATAATATTTCCCTCTTTGCTGTTTGGGTAAGTACGGTATTCAAGCCTGCCCTAAGGGCTGTGATTCTTTGTAACTTAGTAATGGAAGGCCTGTTAAGATATGCTGTCTCAGCTGCCTTCAAGCGAGCCTCGAGCAGGTGCTATTGCTCTCCCTTTTGTTTTTTCTGGGTCGCAGAATATGAGATGACCAAGTCTCGCGCATATGCCTTAGTGGTCTTTCACATCATCGGGTTACTGGCTGTACCTGAATTAATTTCCCAGAAGGTTTTGAATTCCTGCGAAAAATACTTTATAAATTTGCAATCCTTCAATAAGAATGGATCCATATGCCAATGTCAGGGGCTATCCCATCATCCCTAATCTTGACTTCCAAATTATACTGCAGCATGATCAGAAATAGCTATATTACCTATTTTACAAGACAGTATGGAATTCGAAAGGGTCGAGGGGGCAAAAAACAATTCTGGTATGGCACGTGTGTGGGTTAGAGTAGAAAGTAAAGTCTCTATCCTGGGGGTGAAGGCACCTCCATGCATCTACTAGCCCTAGCTCCTTATTCAGATCTGACAGTTGTCTAGATCTCAGAGATATACCCGTAGTGTTCTTAGGTATCTGTCTCTGGGTCCATAATACAGTTAAAATCTCCTCCTATAATTGTATGGCAGACTCCAAAAGCCATCAACTTAGAGAATGCTTCTGTTACAAATTTAAAGGGGTGCGCCGGGGGGGGCAATAAAGATTCAAAATGCCATATTACTCTCCATGTATTAGAGCTTTGATCAATATATACTGTCCAGACTCATCTATTATCTGGCTTAACATTTGGAAAGGAAGATTCTTCTGAATAAGAATGGCTACTCCCCTACTTTTTGAACTGCAAAATGAGAAAAAAGCCTGATCAAATCCACCCAGTTGTAGCTTTAAATGCTCTTTGTTAAGTAGATGTGTCTCCTGTAAGAGAACTACATCGACCATTTCTTTTTTGAGACTTGATAATATCTTTATCCTTTTGATTGGTGAATTACTCCCCTTGACATTCCAGGTGCATCATCTAAGCGAATGGCTAGCCATGATCATCCAGGCAAGCCCGAGACCTCCCAGGAGGAAGAACCCCACTCAGAAAACCTTGAATAAAGACTGTAGGAAATTCACAAATACAAAAATTCTTTAAAACATTTAAACCAGCTCAATTAAAAGCTATTCCTAAGTAAAAGACATTCCCCCTTGCTCCCAGGGGGCATAACTACCTATCAATAACCCCATCATAACCTCTCCTAGCTAGGGCCTGCCCTCGGCCCAGGCTTTATAGAATGGAGTATACAAATTCAAGTATTTTGTAAAACCAGAGTTGAAAGTATAATTTTTGGAGCAAAGGCTCCCACAATTATTGAAGTTGGAGTCAGGACAGGGCCAGATGCGGGTGGAGTGAGCCCACCAGGTTGCTGTACGCAGGCCTGGAATGGACCAGCGCCTCCGCCCAGTTCTAATTCAACTCTAATGCTACAAAGACAAACAAATGCCCCTGGAAGCCTCCAGAGTCCTGGAGAAGGATCCCCAGGCCATGATGCACAAGGGTTCCAGAATAATGTTACTCCAGGACTTCTCTCTAGCCATGGTCCGCAAGAGGAGGGTATTAGATAAGGCCCCCCCACACATATACACACACATACACATACACACACACACACACCTGGGTGCATTTAGCAAACAGGGTACAATAGGCAATAGGAGTAGGCCATTCTGCCCTTCGAGCCTGCACCACCATTCAATATGATCATGGCTGATCATCCTTAATCAGTAACCTGTTCCTGCCTTATCTCCATAACTCTTGATTCCACTATCCTTGAGAGCTCTATCCAACTCTTTCTTAAATGAATCCAGAGACTGGGCCTCCACTGCCCTCTGGGGCTGAGCATTCCACACAGCCACCACTCTCTGGGTGAAGAAGTCTCTCCTCATCTCTGTCGTAAATGGTCTACCCCGTATTTTTAAGCTGTGTCCTCTGGTTCAGTACTCACCCATCAGGGGAAACATGTTTCCTGCCTCCAGAGTGTCCAATCCTTTAATAATCTTATATGTCTCAATCAGATCCCCCTCAGTCTTCTAAACTCAAGGGTATACAAGCCCAGTCGCTCCAGTCTATCAGCGTAAGGTAGTCCCGCCATTCCAGGAATTGACCTCGTGAACCT
>NC_057711.1:93837822-93860365 GCF_004010195.1 Chiloscyllium plagiosum
ACATGCTCCTCACATTTCACCCTGCCACCCAGCTTAGTATCATCAGCAAATTTGCTAATGTTATTGCTAATACCATCTTCTATAAAGCTACGGTCCCAGCACTGATCCCTGCGGTACCCCACTGATCACTGCCTTCCAAAACGAGCTGTTTATCACTACTCTTTGTTTCCTGTCAGCCAACCAACTTTCAATCCAAGTTAGTACTTTGCCCCCAATACCATGCGGCCTAATTAGGAAAATAGGAATATATAAAATTACAAAATTACAATCCTGGCGAGTATTAGACAACTAAGTAAAATGAGAAAAGAGGAAAATCCCACTCTTAAGAAAAAGGCAAGACAAAACAAACACCCCTTGCCCACAAATCGAGTAAGCCACATGAGCTATAAAAAGGAAACCAAAGGAAAAGTCAAGAACAAGCCCCCTGGGGAAGAATAAGTGGAAGAAGGATAATGAAAAAAAAACAAAAAAAAGGGATCAACAAAATGGGGGGGGAATAAATACGGTTCAAGTCCCACAGTCTATTTAAGAGCGTCCAAGAATTCTTTTGCTTTTTCTGGCGACCCAAAAATGTAAATGGATCCTCCATGGCTGAAGCGCAACGTTGCCAGATAATGCATAGAGTATTGGATACTTAGGTCTCTCAGACACTTCCTCGCCTTATCTAATGCCCTCCTCTTGCGGACCACAGCTGGAGAGAAGTCCTGGAGTAACATTATTCTGGAACCCTTGTGCATCATGGCCTGGGGATCCTTCTCCAGGACTCTGGAGGCTTCCAGGAGCACTTGTTTGTCTTTGTAGCATTAGAGTTGAATTAGAACTGGACGGGGGCGCTGGTCCATCCCAGGCCTGCGTACAGCAACCTGGTGGGCTCACTCCACCCGCACCTGGCCCTGTCCTGACTCCAACTTCAATAATTGTTGGAGCCTTTGTTCCAAAAAGTCTACAAGCTGGCCTTCCTCTTCCTGTTCAGGAATGTCCAGCAACCGAATGTTTTTCCAACAGCCCCGATTATCAAGGTCATCGATGCTCTCCTCCAGGGTCCGGCTTCGCTGCTCGAGAGCCCGGACCTGGCCTACGGATGATTCGGCAGCCGTCTCAGAGGCCGTGGCCCATTGCTCTGACCCTCTGACGCTGCTCAAGTTTTTCGATTTCTCGGTCATGCTTCTGAGGGTCACCTCAATAAAAGCGTCGATCTTCTCTTAAAGTTTGGTGATCCCGGAGAACAGGCTTGCCTCTGCAGGTAAGTTCTCCCAAGGCGGTGGCGGACATCTCTGCCGCTGCGGGAGGGGGCAGGGGAAGGGTTCCTGCCTGTAGTGAGCTGCAGGAGTTTTTGCCCTTAGTCATTTTAGAAACAACACCAAACTATCCAAGTTTGATGTAAAATAACTAACTACGCTGGGCAAAAACTATCTCAAATGGTTTAAAGGGTGAGGTGAAGGCAGCTGCCCCACTTTGCCCGAGTCTTAGGCAGAGCATTACAGACTCAGAATGGCTGGGTTGCTGCCATCTTGAACCTCTCGCATGTGCTTTTTACAAAGAATGTGTCACTTATTTTAGAAAAAAAATCTATTGTTAACTTTACCAGTTGCTGTGCTTTTAAGTTCTGTGATGTCCACAAATTAATTAAATCAATGCTCATGACTCAAGCTTAATGGAATGGTGATGAATTATGTTATAATTATAACCTATTTTATATATACATAATATATACAATTATATTACTGAACTATTCTAATTCTACTTCTGTGCTCAGTGAAATATTCAGAGCTCAGTACAAATACAGAATTTATTGTTAGTATGTGACTGCAGTCAGCTAATGAAGGAGTTAGTGAGAATTATAAAAAAAAGCCCTTGAAAACTCTTAAAAAGAGCATGGGGATGGAAGAGGAAACATTTTTGACCCCTGTGTGAGATGGTAGGTGCACCCATTGTGCATTGGAAAGGGAGTTTGACTCAGTGAGAGGGAAGATTTGCATATAGTTCCAAGTCAGGATGGTGCATAGTTTGAAGGGGGACTATCTCCACACATCTGCTGTCCTGGACCTTCCAAATGGATTGTTTCATCGAAGTAGTCTTGGTGGGCTGTTGCAGTGCACCTTGTAGATGGTATACACTGCTGCCACTCAATGTTGGAGGTGGAGAGAGTGGATGTTGAAGGTGGTGGATGGCGTGCCAGTCAAACTGGCTGCTTTGTTCTGAGTGTTGAGCTTCTTGAGTGTTATTGGACTTACCGTCAGCCAGGCAGTTGGGGAGTATTTCTTCACACGTCTGACTTGTGCCATGTAGACGATAAACAGCTTTTGGGCAGTGAGTTACTGCCTAGCCTCTGACTTGCTCTTAGATACACAGTATTTGAATGGCTGCTCCAGTTCAGTGTATTGTTTGTGATGTATGCTAAAACTGAACACTTTTACAGTGGCAAATGAGTGAAGACTGGACATTTTCTTTGTTTGTTGCTCCGAATACTTTTGAGAATTCTATTAAAAAGTAAGTGAAAACTTCTTTCTTCTCTCATTTCAGCATTTGCAGAAGATGTAAAACATCAATAACTATGATGTGGAGGAGCCGGTATTTGACTGGGGTGGATAAAGTTAAAAATCACACAACACCAGATTGTAGTCCAACAGATTTGCTTGAAAGTACATGCTTTCGGAGTACTGCTCCTCCATCAGGTAGTTGGTAGTTCTGTTGAAGGAGCAACGCTCTGAAAGCTTGAATTGCAAATAAACCTGTTGGACTAGAACCTGATGTTGTGTGATTTTTAACTAAATTAATAATATGAAGAGATGAATAATTTAAGAAAAGATTCTTTGTAATGAAACTGATGATAATTTATGATTTATTGCTTTTGCTCAGGTGGACCATAAGGACAAGGCTTTCCCAAGAATTGTCTACCTTCAGTGTCCGTCACAAGTTGAAGTGTTCAAAAATCAAAAGTACGGAATATATATTTCCTCTCGACACTTGAAAGCATCTGATCGTGATAGTAAAGATGAAGAACTCATTTACCATATTTTACGTGAGCCAAATATTGGTTACTTGGAAAATGTTACCACTGGTACAGTACTTTATGCTTTCAAGATTTCATAAGTAATTTTTCTGTTATTTATATTCTCAAGTAATTAATAGTTACAGATACCTCCATATTTATTTCAAGTTAAATAACTAAATCCCTGGGACCTGATCCCTAGCTCCCCTAGAACTCTGTGGGAAGCTAGGGAAGTGATTGCTGGGTCCCTGCTGAGATATTTGTATTATCAATAGCCACAGGTGAGGTGCTGGAAACCTTGGGGGTTGGCTATCGTGGTACCACTACTTAGTAAAGGTGGTAAGGAAATGCCAGGGGGACAGGATTTACATGGATTTGGAAAGGCAAAGGTTAGTCAGCATGGAGTTGTGTGTGGGACATCATGTCTCACTAACTTGACAAAGTGTTTTGAGGAAGTAACAAAGAAGATTGATGAGGGCAGAGCAGTGGGCAGGATCTATATGGTCTTCAGTAAAGTGTTCGACAAGGTTCCTCATAGTAGATTGGTTAGTAAGGTTAGAGCCCATGGAATATAGGAAGAACTAGCCATTTGGATACAGAATTGGCTCAAAGATAAAAGAGGGTGGTAATAGAGGATTGCTTTTCAGAATGGAGGCCTGTAAACAGTGGTGTGGCACAATGAATGGTACAGGGTCCATTGCTTTTCATCATTTATACAAGTGATTTAGACGTGAATGTAGAAAGTATTGGTAGTAAGTTTGCAGATGACATCAAATTTCAAGGTGTCGTAGACAGCAAAGAAGGTTTTCTCAGAATACCACAGGACCTTGATCAGATGGCCTATGGAGTCAATGAATGGCAGATCGAGTTTAATTTAGATAAATGTGAGGTGCAGCATTGTGGAAAGACAAATCAGGCTAAAACTTGTACACTTAATGCTAAGGTCCTGGGGAATGTTGCTGAACAAAGAGACCTTGGAGTGCAGGTTCATAGTTCCTTGAAAGTGAAATCCCAGTGAAGAAGACTTTTGGTATGCTTTCCTTTATTGGTCAGTACATTGAGTATAGGAGTTGGGAGGTCATGTTGCAGCTGTACAAGACATCGGTTAGGCCAGTTTTGGAAACTGCGTGCAATTCTGGTCTCTCTGCTATAGGAAGGATGTTGTGAAACTTGAAAGGGTTCATAAAAGATGTATAAGGATGTTCTCAGGGTTGGAGGGTTTGAACGATATGGAGAGACTGAATAGGCTGAGGCTATTTTCCCTCAGCGTGGAGATGAGGGATAACCTTGCAGAGGTTTACAAAATTATTAGGGGCATAGATTGGGTGGACAGCCAAGGTCTTTACCCCAGGATTGGGTAGTCCAAAATTAGAGGGCATAGGTTTAAGGTGAGAGGGTGAAGATTTAAAAAGGACCTAAGGGACAACTTTTTCATGCAGCAGATTGTGCATATATGAAATGAGCTGCCAGAATAAGGCTGGTACAATTACAGCATTTGTAAGGCATCTGCATGTGTATATGAATAGGAAGTGTTTAGAAGGGTACAGACCAAATGCTGACATAAGATGCTAAAACCAGTCTACACATCCATAAAACAATAAAATGAAGAATCTAAACTACAGTGGAGAGAACATTCTTTGGTTCAGTTTTGATAGAAGTTGTTTAATTTTTTTGGGAGTGGGCTAGTACATATGGAGCATCTAGTCACTGACTTGATAGGATTAAATTGCCTTTAAATTGAATATGATTAGCACTGCTGCCTCACAGCACCAGGGACCTGGGTTCCAGTCCAGCCTCGGACGACTGTCTGCGTGGAGTTTGCACATTCTCCCTGTGTCTGCGTGGGTTTCCTCCCGGTGCTCCGGTTTCCTTCCACAATCCAAAGTTGTGCAGGTCAGATGAATTAGCCATGCTAAATGAAGTTCAATGTAGGTAAGTGTGAAGTGATTCACTTTGGTAAGAGTAACAAGAAGATGGGGTACTGGGCTAATGGTCGGATACATGGTAGTGTGGATGAGCAGAGGGATCTTGGTGTCCATGTACACAGATCTCTGAAAGTTGCCACCCAGGTAAATAGTGCGGTGAAGAAGGCATACGGCGTACTGGCTTTTATTGGTAGAGGAATTGAGTTCCAGAGTACTGAGGTCATGTTGCAGTTGAAAAAGACTCTGGTGCGGCCGCATCTGGAATACTGTGTGCAGTTTTGGTCGCCATACTATAGGAAGGATGTGGAGGCACTGGAACGGGTGCAGAGGAGGTTTACCAGGATGTTGCCTGGTATGGAAGGAAGATCGTAGGAGGAAAGATGGAATGCCCTGCCAGTAGCAGTGGTGGACTCTCCCTCTTTATGGGCATTTAAACGGGCATTGGATAGGCATATGGAGGATATTGGGCTAGTGTAGGTTAGATGGGCTTGGATCGGCGCAACATCGAGGGCCAAAGGGCCTGTACTGCGCTGTATTTTTCTATGTTTCTACGTAAATTGTTCATAGTGTTAGGTGCATTAGTCAGGGGTAAATAGGGGGAATGGGTCTGGGTGGGTTACTCTGCAGAGGGTTGGTGTGGACTTGTTGGGCCGAATGGCTTGTTTCCACACTAGGTAATTAATCTAAACATCTAATTCATAGTCGGTTTTGTGATTCTTAGAGTTACTTAACTTCTTTGGTGCTTTGTTTCTACTCTCCTTTCACCACTTTTGTGTCATTCTATCACTTCCTGGTTAATATTATTATAGCTACACACATTCAGTCAACTGGTGATTATTCTTTCACATTTCTGAGAGCTGTTTGCATTTCTTCCTGTTACTCTGTTTTTGTCATTGCTCTTGGGAAATGTGTGGTACTGTTAACACAACATTTGTTACTCATCCCTACGGAAAGTAGGGTCTGCCACCTTCTCAAATTATGGATGCCCTTACATTAACAAAATTTTCAGAATTTTGTTACAAAGAGAATTTCTGGACTATTATATCTTAATCATGATGAAGGAATGGCAATTTATGTCAATTTCAGTGTTACATATTGCATTGAGAAAAGATTAACATATGAACTCAAAGCAGACAAATTTTATTTATACCAGTAGCAGAGAGGGCAATACAAAACATGCTCAGCTTGTCCAATATACTATACTCTCTTCCTATTTTAAAAAAATCAAGATTGTGTGTTCAAATGTAAAATTGTGCATGTACATAACTTCCCAGATACCACATGATTGAAATCAACGTGCTTAATGAAGAAAATTAACAGGTTGTATTGCATATCTCTTTTTATGATAATCACAATGGAAAGGCATTGATACGCCAAATAAGTCACATGATTTTCCTCAAAACCACTTGTTTTTTCTTTATATCTTGTCTTGGTGTTCTTTTCCCCTAATTCTTTAAATTCACTTATTCTGTGGTTCCTTTTTCTGGCTGGATATTTTCCTCATTTCCATTAACTTGGCTCTGTTCTGTCAACATCTCTGACTTGTTGACAATGAACTTTACCAATACATGAAGTCCAGACAGGGTGCCGCTCTTTAGGGAATTTGCAATGATGTTGTTCATTTGACATGGCTGCTGTTGTCCTTATTGGCAAGAGAGTTTATAAGACCAAGAAGCAGGGGAGGGACAATTTTTTAAATAACGTTCTAAATAATGTCCATACTGCAACCACAGTTCACAGTGCTGAAGGACTGGATATTAAATTGTACATCAAGAGTAACAATCAAGCAAACTACTTTCTCCTGGTTAATATTATTATAGCTACACACATTCAGGCAACTGGTGATTATTCTTTCACATTTCTGAAAGCTATTGTTTGGTAAGAAGAAATGTGTTGCAGGATAAGCTTGTGTTTTTAGCTGTATTGTTGATATGGCTCAGTTGGCTAAGCTTATGATTAGTGTTACTCCCTAGATATTGATGATGGTCCTTTGTTTAAAGTATTTTCCAGTCTCTCATTTTTTTTTTCCTTTTAGAGCATGCTTCAGATTTTTTGCATAGTGCTGCCAACTATGAGCTGGTAGTGGTGTTGGGACAAAGGTAGCTGGGAAGGCGATAGGTGGATGCAGGTGGGGGATAATAGTGATAGGTCAGTGAGGAGGGTGGAGCGGATAGATGGGAAAGAAGATGTACAGATAGCTCAGGTCAAGAGAGTGGTGCTGAGTTGGAGGGTTGGATCTGGGATGAGGTGGGGGGAGATGAAGGGCTTATTCACAAAACTTCAATTGTCCGCCTAGGAACCCTCCAACCACAAGGGATGAACTCGGATTTCACCAGTTTCCTCATTTCCCCTCCCCCCACCTTGTCTCAGTCAAATCCATCGAATTCAGCACCGCCTTCCTAACCTGCAATCTTCTTCTGACCTCTCCGCCCCCACCCCAGTCTGACCTATCACCCTCACCTTGACCTCTTTCCACCTATCACATTTCCGACACCCCTCCCCCAAGTCCCTCCTCCCTATCTTTTATCTTAGCCTGCTGGACAAACTTTCCTCATTCCTGAAGAAGGGCTTATGCCCGAAACGTCGATTTTCCTGTTCCCTGGATGCTGCCTGACCTGCTGCGCTTTTCCAGCAACACATTTTCAGCTCTTATCTCCAGCATCTGCAGTCCTCACTTTCTCCTGCTCCTCAGATGCTGTCTGACCTGCTGAGCTTTACCAGTGCCACACTTTTTGACTCTGGCAGTAAGTCTAGTCAGACTCAGGCTTATAATATCTAGAGGGTCCTGCAGACCAACCATTGGTAAACGTTTTGGGATTCCATGCCAGACACTCACTCGTCTGAATCAGTAATGTTGCCAGCATGTCACCAGGACTGGATTCAACTGGCACAGCATGTGAATAGGATAGTTGAGAACACATCAATCGTAGCATAGAGTGTAAGAGCAAGGAGGTAATGTTAAAGTTGTTGGTAGGCCGCAGCTGGCCTTTTACAGCACCACTCTGATCTAAACTCTCACCAGGATGTTGTCTGGGATGGAGAAATTGAGCTATAAGGAGAGACGAGATAGGCTTGGATGTTTTCTTTGGAGCAAAGACTGAGAGAGGTCGTGATTGAGGTGTATAAGATTTTGAGGGGTATGGACAGGGTGGATAGAGAGCAGCTGTTCGCCTTGGTTGAGGAGTCAACCTTGCAAAGGTATTGTTTGAGGGTAAGAGATGGGAAATTCAGAGGGGATTTGGGAAAAAAACCTTTTTCAGTCAGCGGATGGTGGGAATCTGGAATGAACTGTCCAGAAAGATAGTGGAGGCCGGAAACCTCTCAACTTTTAAAAAAGACTTGAGGGAGCACTTGAGATATAACATTCAAGGATATAGAACAAGTGCAGAAAATCGGAGTTAGCTCACCTTTCATACTAGTTATAATGGTGCAGACTTGATGGGCAGAACGGCCTTTTTGGTGCTGTAAAAATCTATGAATCTGAGATTTCTCCTCCATTTCCCACTCTCCAGCATTGATGGCCTCTGTCCAGATCACAACGTCACCCACTCTAATTATATCCAATAAACGCCTATTCTCATTTTGTTTCATTTTTATTTTATTTGCCATATATTCCAGTAGATACAGGCCATAGGTTCAGACACCAAAGATAAATTGGCAAATCCAATTTATTAGAATTGGCAGAAAGGACATGTAAATTACACCTGTATACTGTTGCTCAAGGCCCTGAGTCTGCCTTTAATTTTAAGCTATTCAAATAGGTTCTTCATATAGAAGACCAAAGAATTATGGAAGGTGCATCGAGCTGAATAAGTGTGAAATTATTTGCTTTAAATGGATAAATTTAGAAAAAAATGTCATGTTGATGTGCTGCGACACTAGGCAATGACAATGTAACAGCACAGACACTCCATTCTGCACTGTTTGTTCATGGTAGGGAGTATCAGATTCAAATGCACTGATAACATTTAAATGTAAATGTCTCTTCCAAGCCAGCTATAATTCTTATTTTTATTATTCTTGCATTTACCTGAACATTCTCCTACAGACCCCAACGGTTTCATTGAAGCCATGTGTTAGCATTGATCACAGAATACAATCTTACCATAGCAATATTGATAGAATCTCTACAGTTTGGAAAAGGGTTATTTGGCCCAAGTCCACATTGACCCTCCAAAGAGTAACCCACCCAGACCCATTTCCGTACCCTATTACTCCACATTTACTGCTAACTAATGCATTTAACCTATACATCCCTGAACACTATGGGCAGCTTAGCGTGGCCAATTCACCTAACCTGCACTGTGGGAGGAAACTGGAGCACCCGGAGGAAACCAATGCAGATGCTGGGAAAATGTGCAATATCCACACAGACAGTTGCCCATGGCTGAAGTCTAACTCGGGCACCTGGCATGAGGCAGCAGTGCTAGCCACCGTGCCACCTTAAAATATGTTAATACTATTAAGTTCTTTTCTCAATAATGTTATATATTGCTACACAATGGAGGCCACGGTAATGGTGATGAAGGTAAGGGGGTGTAGCAATTATTTTGTCTTAATGAAAAAATTGATTTCTGGCTCTGTGATGCAAATTAGGCCAGGTTAAGCCAAGATATAGTCTGGTTCCTGTTGTAAACTGCCGTTGATTGTTTCAGTATAAAAGGAGTTTGAATAGCAATGAACACTTGGGAATAATTAGCAAACAGCTCCTCTCTGGGATTTGTGATCAAGCAACAATCTGATGAAGCTATTGCAAATGGTTGAATGTTAGAAGTATGGCTCTGATATTTTGCAGCCAAGGTGATTGGTACCTGAATACCAAAACCAGTTTTGTTTTATGAATTATATTTCTATTTACTATGGCTTCTTCCACTGAATCACTCCAGATCTCTGTTTTGCTTGGATTCCTTGCAGTCATACTTTGTCGAATGATATCTTCTTGTCAAGGAATGCTACATTCACAGCAGCTCTTTAATTGCACAGAGTAAACCTGTGCAAGACATTAGTTCAATTTCAACTAGAGAATTGTGCTTACTTTTCAGCACCACATTTTGTCATGTTTCCCAATTAGTATGCAGGATACCTTTAACAGATATAATCGTATCATCACTATAATCACAATCTATAACCTGAGGATATAAATGCCTCATTTCCATTGTATTCTGGCTGCTTGAAGTATGGCATGGTGATGGAAGCATGCTACTGTATGTAACTAAACAACTTAATATCAGCCCAGATACTGAAGTGTCTATGATGGAATATATGCAGATGTCTGGTGCCACATTTAGTTCTTATAATGTAAATATTGCTGCACCAGGTAAATTACCCTTCTGGAAGTAAAAATTCACAACCTTAGCAAGGACGTGGAGGCATTAGAGAGGGTGCAGAAAAGATTCAAAAGAATGGTCCCAATGAGGAGGAATTTCAGTTACCTAGATAGATTTGAAATAATTGAGACTTTTCCTTGGAGATGGGAAGGAGAGGAGATTTGATCATGGTGTTCAAAATGGTGAGCTGTCTGGACAGTGTAGGAAGGTAACACCTTTTCCTTTTGTTGGAAGTACACAGAAGCAGAGGCCACAGATTTAAAGTAACTACAAATGAAGCAAAGCCAACACGAAGAAAAATGTGTTAATGCAGCAAGTGGCAGATGTCGCTTAATGATGGCTCAGATTACTCTATCCAGAATTCTATTAATGTCTCTCTCTGCACTTCCCCACGACTTTATTTGTCTCTCTTTCATTTTCTCCCCCTCTCTATTTCTCTCATCACTGGCTTCTGCACGCCATGCACCAGCCTCCAAGCCTACTGTGAGTTTAATTCACTCTGCATTGCCACTGTACATTTATAGAAATATGAAATCTCAAAATACACGAGCTGGTGTTGAGTCTTTCAAGCACATTCCACATTTCAATACATTTATGGCTGCTCCTAGACCTGAACTCTACTTCTCATCCCACTCCTTATGCTTCTCTCAATTTCAGCTATGAATGTGCTTTCCTCAAGCACCTAAATGAAGAAATTCTTCCTCATCTTTGTCTTCTATAGCCTGCCTCTTATTCTGAGGCCCTGTATCTACGTAGAGATTCTTAACCCACACTCACACCCTCTCTGTATCCAAACAGTCAAGTCCTCTCAGAATCTTGTGTTTCAATGAGATCACCTCACATTTTTCTAATTTCCAGATGATATTTTCACATTATTCAATTTCTTTTTATAACACAATTCCCAGGAATAAATTTTATGAATTTTCATTGGACAAGAAGGGACATATGGCAAATAGGCAGCTATGAGTTCATATCCCGTATTTAAAAAATAAAATATCCCTTAGAATTTTATTTATTTCAGGGTCACAATTTCTAATAGAATATATATGCTAATCAATAAAATACTGTTGTTCTTATGTACACTAACAGATGCACTGATCTTGTGATTTGTTGCTGCCTAGGGGGATTTATTTGGAATAAGTTCACACAGAAAGATTTGAACAGCAGAAACATCATTTACATCATAAGTGCTTCCTCGACAGTAATGTCGGACAGTTTGGAGTTTCAGGTTTCGGACTCCTCTGGCAACTCTGCTCTCCCGCAAATGTAAGACATTTGTGTAAATATCAATGAGTTTTTAGTTGTATTTAACCAACACAGTGTATGAATTTGTTAATTGTTTGATGATAATTAGAATCTATTTCTGAGACGAATCACAAGATTTGTCACAACTCTTGACAAAATTATACAGACTCAGTGTAGAAATCACTGCTGGGCAAGTAAAACTGTCTTGATCTATGATTATTTGCAGACCTACCACTCAACATGACTCCTAGCCTTTTCTGCTTAATATTCTTGAATATGAAATATGGACCGAACTGATTTCAGCTGAACTTGTAAAAAAGCCACAAAAAAACAGTAAAAACAGGCAGTATCGGTCTAGCTGCCAAAACAGGAAGACTCCTGTTAAAATCAGACTTCCATAATATTGTTGGTCCTCTTGTTTTAGTTCCCAAAACTTTCTGTGCAGAAGGTCCAGTGTCCTTTTAGCAACTACGCAAGAAGTTTGGATTTACAATAGCAGGTGTTACAGGCTCAATCATATCACTTTACCATTAATGTTTTGTTTTGGAGTGCTAAAGACTGTAGAAAACGGAATGCTTGTGCATGAACAAACAGAGGCAGTAAAAGTATAGGTAAATATAAAGATGTTTCCACTTGAGACGGAAACCAAAAGTAATGCCATAAATGAGAGACTGTCACTAATAGATCTAATAAAGACTTCAGGAGATAATTCAATAATCAGAGAGAGCTTAAAATATTGATATATTTGACAGGGTAGAGGTTTATATTTCAATGTAAGAATTATTACAAACAAGACAGATACACAAAGGGCACAGATAGATGCAAATCTGCATGATAGCATTGCTTATCGCGAAGACCTGACTAAAGGAGAGGAAAAATTGATAGCTGACTATCCCTAGATAAAGAGTTTTCAGGCAGGATTGGGTGGGTGACAAAAATGGAAGAGTGTAGCAGTAAGAGTTCAAGAAATTAATCACAATCAATTACAGTTGTGAAAAGGGATGAAATATTAAATGGGCTAACAAAAAAGCCTTTATGGGTTGAGCTTAGAAATAATAAAGAACTAATAGCAGTACACGATAGACCCTCAAATAATGAGAAGGAGAAAGAAGAACATATATGTAAACAAATTTCTGCCTGTAGGAATAAAAGGCCAATAATAAGTGGAGCCTTTAACTATCCCGTTAACAACCGGGTTTCAAACAAAAAAGGGACATTTAGGGTGAAACATTCATGGACTGTGTCCAGAAATGTTTTTAAAAATGACAAATACAACAAACGGAGTCACAATTCTGGATTTATTTTTCAGAAATGAAAATGGTTAAGTAGGTGAAGTGATAGTAGATGGTCATATTGGGAATGGTGGCCGCAAATCGGTTAGATTTACTATTATTATGGAAAAAGATAGAGATGAATCAGGAGTAAAGAAGGCAAATTTTACAAAACTGAGAAGTGATTTGGCTGAGGTGGCCTCAACATGACTGCTCAAGGATAAATCAGTGGTAAAGCAGTGGAAGCTTCTAATAAGCGAAATGCTGGGGCATAAAGCAGACATGTCCACTCTAACAATAAGAACGGTCCTCCCATTGTTGTCCAGAAAAGTATAAGGAAGATTATATTGATAGAGAAATCTTATGTAATTCACTAAAAATCTCAATAGAGCAGATAGCCTAAAGAATATAGAAAGTGCAGGGATCAAGTAAAAAGGAAATAGGAAATAAAGAGAAGACATGAAAAATATCAATCAAGATAAAGGAGAACCCAGAAATGTTTTACCAGTACATAAAGAGCGAAAGGATAGCTTAGGGAATGTGCAAACTATTAGAGATGCAGAAGGAAACCTGCGTGAAGATGCAGAGACATGGGAAAAATTTTAAATTAATATTTTGTTTCCGTATTCAAAAAGAAAAGGGATGATGTAGATATAGTAATTCAAGAGAATCAGTGTTGAAATATTAGTCAAAATAATCATAATGAGAGAGGAAGTATTAGCGAAGTTGGAATCTTTGAAATTATGTAAGTTACCAGAGCTAGATGGATCATTCTTCAGAATATTGAAGGAAGTTCGGGAGGAAATGACCGATGCTTTGACGATTATTTTCCATTCTTCACAGGACACAGGTGAGCCGCCAGAGGACAGGAGGAACCAAGTGTTATTCTGTTGTTTTGAAAGGGTAGAAAGGAAATGCAAAATAATTACAGGCCAGTTAGACTTACTTCAGCAGTTCGAGTGAATCATGAGAGATTAGATAAACTGTCAATTAGAAAGGCATGTCAAAGATAGTCAGCACGGCTTTGTTAGGAGAGGTCATGCCTTTCAAATTTGATTGAATTATTTGAGGAAGTGACAAGGTGGAGCAATGAGGATAGTATCGTGATTGTTCTCCACATAGAGTTTGGTAAGGCATTTAACAGGGTCCCACATGGAAGACTCATAAAAAATATAAAAGCCCCTGGAAAACAATGTCAAATTGGCTTAGTAACAGGAAACATAGGGTAATGGTCAATGGGTTGCGAATGGAAAGCTGTTTCAAGTAGTCTTCTGCAGGTTTCAGAGTTGAGAACCCCTCCTACTTGCTTTGTACATTAAAGATTCGGACTTGAACATGGGGAGTACAACTTTTAAATTTGCAGACCACACAAAAATTTGCCCTGTAGGGGACAGTGTAGAGAATAGCTGTAAACTGAAATGATATAGATCGGTTGGTGGAGTGAGTGGGAAAGTGGCAGGTGGAGTTCAACTTTGATAGTTGAGGTAATACATTTAGGGAGGTCAAAAAGTAAAAGAGAATAATAAACAGCAATACACAGAGTAGATGAAGTTAAGAAGAGCCAGGAGGGGACATGAGAAGTCATTGGCGGATAGAATCAAGGAAAGCCCTAAGATTTTCTATAGGTATGTTAGGAACAGAAGAATGACGAGCGTAAGATTAGGGCCAATCAAGGATAGTAGTGGGAAGTTGTGTGTTGAGTCAGGGAAGCACTAAATGAATATTCTTTGTCAGTATTTACACTAGAAAAAAAACAATATTGTCAAGGAGAGTACTGAGATACAGGCCACTAGACTAGACGGGCTTGAGGTTCACAAGGAGGAGGTGTTCGCAAGTCTGGAAAGTGTAAAAATAGATAAGTCTCCTGGGCCAGATGGGATTTATTCTATGATTCTCTGGGAATTCAGGGAGGAAATTGCAGAACCTTTGGCTTTGATCTTTGTCATTGTCTACAGCAATAGTGCCAGAAGACTGGAGGATAGCAAATGTTGTTGTCTTGTGCAAGAAGGGGAGTAGAAACAACCATGGCAATTATAGACCAGTGAGCCTTACTTCAGTTGTTGGTAAAGTGTTGGAAAAGGTTATAAAAGATAGGATTTATAATTGTATAGAAAGAAATACATTGACTAGGGATAGTCAACACAGTTTTGTGAAGGGTAGGTCATGCCTCACTAACCTTATTGACTTCTTTGAGAAGGTGACTAAACAGGTGGAAGAGGGTAAAGCGGTTGATGTAATGTATATGGATTTCAGTAAAGTTCCCCACGGTAAGCTATTGCAAAAAATATGGAGGCATGGGATTGAGGGGGATTCAGTAGTTTGGATCAGAAATTGGCTAGCTGAAAGAAGACAAAGGGTGGTGGTTGATAGGAAATGTTCATCCTGTAGTTCAGTTATTAGTGTACCGCAAGGATCTGTTTTGGGTCAACTGCTGTTTATCATTTTTATAAATGACCTCGATGAGGGTATAGAAGGATGGGTTAGTAAATTTGCAGATGACATTAAAGTCAGTAGAGTTGTGGGTAGTGAAGAAGGATGTTGCAGGTTACAGAGTGACATAGATAAGCTGCAGAACTGGGCTGAGAGGTGGTAAATGGGGTTTAATGCGGAAGAGTGTGAGGTGATTCACTTTGGAAGGAGCAAAAGGAATGCAGAGTACTGGGCTAATGGTAAGATTCTTGGCAGTGTAGATGAGCAGAGGGATCTCGATGTCCATGTACATAGATCCCTGCAAGTTGCCAGCCAGGTTGATAGGGTTGTAAAGAAGACATATGGTGTGTTAGCTTTTATTAGTATAGAGTTGAATTTTGGAACCATGAGGTCATGCTGCAGCTGTACAAAACTCCAGTGTAGCTGCACTTGGAGTATTGCGTACAGTTCTGGTCACCGCATGACAGGAAGGATATGGAAGCTTTGGAAAGGGTTCAGAGGTGATTTACGAGGATGTTGCCTGGTATGGAGGCAATGTCATATGAGGAAAGGCCGAAAGAGTTGAGGCTGTTTTTATTGGAGAGAAGAAGGTTGAGAGGTGACTTAATTGAGACATAAAAGATAATCACAGGGTTAGATAGGGTGGACAGGTGAGAGCCTTTTTCTTTGGACAATGATGGATAGCATGAGGGAGCATAGCTTTAAATTGAGGGGTGATAGATACAGGACAGATGTCAGAGGTAGTTTCTTTATCCAGAGTAGTAGGGGTATGGAATGGACTGCCTGCAACAGTAGCAGACTCCCCAACTTCACAAGCATTTAAATGGTCATTGGAGAGACATATGAATGAAAATGGAATAGTGTAGGTTAGATGGGCTTCAGATTGGTTACACAGGTCAGCACAACATCAAGGCTGAAGGGTTTACACTTTGATGTAATGTCCTATGTTCTATATAAGTTAGAGATCTTTGTGTGCAAGTAAATAAGTTTGTAAAGAGGGCAGAGATATTGAATGCAAAAGTAGGCATATAATGATAAAATTATATAAGACATTGTTGAGGCTACAATTGGAAAATTGTGTGCAATTCTGGCTACCACATTATTGGAAGGATATAATTGCTGTGGAGAGAGTGCAGAGAAGATTTACTAGAATGTTGTCAGGACTGGAGAATTGTATATACAAGAGAGATTGGGGTTGCTTTTCTTGGAACAGAGAAGGCTGAAAGGTGACATGATTGAAGTTTTCAAAATTGTGAGTGGTAGAGATAATATAGACAGGAGAACCCCTGTTGGCAGAGATTTCAAGTCAAGTGATAGAAGGATTAAAAAGGGACAGTAACAGAAAACAATTATACACCGAGGATGGTGGGTATATGGAATTTGCTGGCTGAGTTAATGGTGGAGGCATAGACCCCAAATACTTGTTAAAAACATACCTGGATCTGCACCTTAGTACAGAAAGCTGCAGGGCTATGGGCTGTGTGCAGGAAGATAAGATTAGAAAGGGCACCTGGGTCTCTTTGGGTCAGCATGGACAAGGTTGGATGAATGGCCTCCTTCTGTGTTGTATAATTTTTGTTGTTCTAAGCTTCTCACTATTTCATGTCAAAAATATATATGCATTAAAGAGGTAACCAGGTAGACACATTCAACAGAAAGAAATCAAATGCCATTTGTGTCCTTCCAATATTCTGACATGATGGCAAACTGTCTTTTTTGAGCCGTCTGCAGCCTTTGAAACAATTGATAGGTCATTATCCTCTGATACCTTTTATCCTGTTGGTCATGGGGCAATTCAAAGCATTCTCAGTGGGGAGGTTTGTGGGTTCAAGTCTCACTTGAGCACAAAAATAAAATTTACAAGAAGGCTAACTCATCAGCTTTTTGCAGGCATTTCATTTGATCAAATCGGCTGCTGCATTTCCATTAAGAATAAGGAGTAAGAGTAGGCCTTTAACCCATTGAAACTGTTCTGTTGTTCAATAAGCTCATGATGATCTAATTTTATACTTAGTTCCAATTTCCTGTCCAATATACATAACCCTTAACTCCTTTGTAAGACAAAATTCTTTCTAACTCAGCATTTAGTGAACCAGCCTTCACTGCTATCTGGGGAAGTGAATTCTAATCACTATTTATACCCTGAGAGATGAAATTTATCCTCACTTTTGCTTTGAATGGGAGGCTTTTTATTTTGAAACTCTGCTTGCTCATTTCAGGTTCTCTCCTCAAGGGGAAACATCTTTTCAGCTGTCACCCCATCAAACTCCCACAGAATTATTCTCATTCTTCCAATGAGGTCCAACTTGTTCAAACTTTCTTGGAGGAAATTTCCTTCATTCCAGAAATTAATAGAGTGAAACTTCCCTGAACTGCCTCAAATACAATTTCCTTCTGCCATCAGTAACAAGATCAAAGTCTCTGCAATGCAGTGTCAATATGGACTGACCAATATGGTAGACCAATATAGTCTATAGCTGTAGCAAGACTTCCTTATTCATATACTCCATCTCCCTTGCAATAAAAGGTCAATATTCCATTATTTGGAGGTGCCAGGGTTGGACTGGGGTATATAAAATTAAAAATCACAACAACAGGTTATAGTCCAACAGGTTTATTTGGAAGCAGTAGCTTTCGGAGTGCTGCTCCTGACAACCACCTGATGAAGGAGCAGCGCTCCAAAAGCGACTGCTTCCAAATAAACCTGTTGGACTATAATTTGGTGTGTGTGATTTTTAACAATATTCTATTAAGCTTCTTAATTATCAACATGCTAAACTTTCGTGATTAATGAATAAGGATATCCACATCCCTTTGGATTACTGAATTCTGTAGTGTCTCTCTATTTAAATAATAATCTACCTTTCTATTCTTTCCTTCAAAGTGGATAACCTGAAATTGTCCTACACTGTACTCCATCTGCCAAACGTGTTCCCATTCACTCACCCTATTTCTGTTCATTTGCAGACTGTGTACCTTCTTCCCAACTCACATTCCTAATTATTTTGTACCATCAACAAATTTAAGTTCAATACATTGATTACGTTTTCCAAGTCATTTATATAACTTGTAAATAATTGAGATAGCAGCACTGATGCCAATGGGTATCCTTCAGTTTGTCAATCTGAAAGTGATCCACTCACCCTGAATCTGTATTCTGTTAATTAGCCCATCTTCTATATATTGTAATGTATGTCCATCAAGAACAGTGAGTTTGGATGTTGGATTAACTGGTCTACAGTCTTATACTTTTTGTCTCTGTCTTGAACAGGTGTTATATTCGTTATTTTCCAATTCACTTGAATGTTACTAAATTTTCAAAGTTAGGCAAACATTCTGCCACTGCCAAGTTGGACTTGGCACTACTTATTTTTCATATGTTGATTTTCCTGTATTTGCCTTACTTGCCATGAGCAAGCAGCACTAACTAAGGTTAAAAGAAACTGCAAGTGAATTTTAAAGATAGATAGTCACTTAATAGTACAGAGACTGAAAAAAAGACATATTTTGACAAAGCTTTTTGTGTTGCACTCATTAGGAGAAGTTACAAGAATGCCAATTTAAGGGGAAGCAACAGTTATTCTGTATGTGAGGAGGGTGCTGATTGGTTGACATGTCAGTTCTTTTTTCTTGCCTCTACCAATCAAATGAAGTTCTGTGTTTACACTTGCAGGATATTTAATTATGCAGATATTTAGAAATTTCAGTGTATTCAGATAAGTCAGCATGATTTTCTGAAAAGGAAAACATGTTTGATTAAGTATTAGAGTTCTAATGAGGGAATATCAAGAAAGGTGGATATACTGTATTTAGATTACCAGAAGGCATATGATAAAAAGACACATCAAAGGTCACTACACAAATTAAGATCTTATGATGTAGAGGTTAACATTTTAGCATTGATTAAAAATAAGGTTGGTTAGTAGGAAATAAAGGTTGTGCATAAATGGATTGCTTTTTGTTTGGCAAGATGTGACAAGTGGTGTGCCAGAGGGAACAGTGTTAGGCCCTTAATCAGTTACAATTTATATCAATGGCTTAGATGAAGGTATTGAAGGAATGGTTGCTAAATTTGCTGACGATGCAAGTGTAGAAGAATAAATTGTGAAGACGACTTAAAGAATCTGCGATATAGATAGGTTGTGTGTGAGCAACAACCTAGTAGATAAAAAATAACGTGAGAAAATGTGAACTTGTCCACTCTGAAAGGAAGAACAGAAAATCAACATATTCCTGAAATAGAGACACATTGCAGAAATCTAGGGGTGCAGGAAGATCTGTGTGTACTGTTACATGAATTGCAAGAAGTTCATTTTATAGGTGTAGCAAATGATTAAGAAGAGAAATGGATTGTTTTTGTTTATTACAAGACACTGGAATATGCAAGTCGGGAAATGTTTCTACAAGTCTTCTAAATAGTGTTGGTGAGGACACATCTGAGTACCATGTACAGTATTGGGCGTCTTATTCAAGAAAGAATATAAATACATTAAATGATTCAAAGAAGATTTACTCAATGGATACCTGTAATGCATGGAGATGAAGGGGTCATTTTATAAGGAAAGGTTGGACTGTTTGGGCCTATTCAACTCCACCTTTCACATCTGAAATTAATGGGTAATACTGGTTTCCCCAGTTCACTCCAGTAAATATCCAGGCTGCTAAGTAAATTATATTTTCACCTTCATTAGCAGAAACCTCACAGAAAATTGATTTGTTTTCCTTTCTTGGGAGAAAGAAGGTTCAACATTTTGTGGGGGAGAACATCTATTCCAGCATGAAAGAAGATTTTAAAAAATCAGCTAGTGAATTTCAACCCACTCTTGTTGACCACATGATCATCCTGCATCTTTTGAATCAATTTTAATAAAAATAATTTGTTTAGTGCCCTTTTAAAATGAGGTAACATTCCTTGAGGATTTATTTTGTAACTAAGACTTCACAAGTGTTTCTTTTGGAGAACTTCTGGTATTATTGCTTCATCATTTGCATTATTCCAAATTATCCAAAACCAAGTAGCATCCAGGTCAATCTGTGCTCAACACTATGTATTACCTCAATTTGTTTTATATTGTGTTGAGTCCAGATGGTTCACAGTATTGCAACAGAAGTCTTGTTAAAGTTCTTCTGAGGCTTGTCATTATTACACTTGGTATAGATGTACTGTAGTATATTTTGTGTTCTAAAAATATTAAGAGAATGCCGAGAATTCCCTTATCGTTTTCATAATCTTATAAGCTTGTGATATCAGTCTATTTCAATAAAGTGTTTTTGCTTTAATCTGAGAGTTCCACTAATTACTAACCCTCACTGTTTTTTTTTTAAACATTCATTTTCTTCTCTGCATGAATTCCCTTTAACCTTTCGCACGCTAGTTTCTTGATATATTTGAACTCTTTCAGTAGGTGACCATTGTGTAATCCAGTCAGATTTAACCCATTTGCAGTGTGGTCTGTGTGGCAAGAAGTACTTTAAGTGATTGGTCCATACCATACAATTTTATTAAGGTTTGATTTGTTAAAATGCTCTACATTTGATTCAGAATATTCAATTTTGTCCATATTCATGGTAACTCACCACCACGGAATGCTCACTAAATGCTGGACTAGCTGGTGACACCCACACCTAATGAATTAATGAAAATAATTTTGTACATTTGTCCAGTTACATTTGATTTTGAGCACTTTTTTGCATTTTCTAAATTCTATAAATATGCAATTCTCTAATTATCAAAAAATTACATCTGATGATTTTACAGACTTGATCTCAAATGGTCTCGTATAGAAATGATGGAATCAGAATACCGGGTATGTGAAGATGTAGGACTATTCTCTGTGAAAGTCCTGAGGACAGGGTATTTTATGGATTCTGCCTTCGTTGGGATAAAGGTAAGTCTATTTCACTGTTTTTACAAGCTCCCATCTCCACTTCACAGCTATCATTATAATACAACCTGTTCTGAGAATACATACATTTGTGTATGTATTCACATCAAATTTTTGCATTATTTTCACTGCATTTAATCAATGGATTCAAATCCCCAATGTTTTGGTACAACTTTCAAATATTTGAATCCCTGTCTGCAAGTTCCATCAATAAGCTCCCTTAATTTTCCATTCAAGCCACATATGTTGAGGGAACACTGCTTGAGGATTTCTCAACAGCTGTCAGTTCACTGAATGTTCTAATGTTTGTCTGTACACATTGCCTGAGCAAGTTAAACCTAATTTGTGACAGCCACTTCATTGGCCTGGGGAGAACTGCAGGACCATGACAGAAATACATAACCACAGTTCACAAGAACCAATACTTTCGAGGTCATCTCCTGATGCTCATACTGATGATATACTACTGTCTTGGATCACAGATTGTATCCAAATGGTTCATTTCTGATTTGGTTAAACGTAGTTAAGAGAAGGCTCGACAACAATAATTTGCTTAGATATGAACATTTATTGAGTAATAATAACAGATGAGAAAAGAAAGGAACATTTATTGAACAATAATAACAGATGAAAAAGGAAGGAAAGCGAACAATAAGCCTTCTGCCCATTGGGGACCCCTTGATCGATAACTGGTCTAGAGGTTTAGGTTGTTCTTGGCATCCCAATCTGAGGTGAAGTCCAACGACTTGGACTAAGACTTTTTACCTTATACAGTGTAACACAGAAAAACAGATACAGAAGACAAAACTGCTGGCTAGTACAGAAAACACAGCTACAGAAAAACAAGCTGCAGCTGCCATTGTCAGCCTGTGCAGGAATGTTCACAGGACTCATTCAAGGTCATGCAGCTTGTCGCAAAGCATCAACAATTTTAGCTTTTCAGCCCATCTTATACAGCTACTTAAAATCATAGAATTATGCAGTACTGAAAAGGGCCTTTGGCCCATCATCAAGTCAGTACTGCCAGAAATAGGCTACCTACACTGGTCCCACTTTCTGGCACTCGGCCCATAGTCTTGAACATTATGGCATTTAAAAAGTGCTCATCCAAGTACTTTTTAAAGCTTGTGAGGTTTCCCACCTCAACTGATTTCCCAAACAGTGCATTCCAGACTACCATCACCTTGTAGGTGAAAAGGTTTTTCCTCAAATTCCCTCTAAATATTCTGTTTGTTACATTAAATTTTGTTCCTTGTTATTCATCTCCAACAAAAGGGAACAGTTTAGATTAGATTTTTAGATTAGATTACAGTGTGGAAACAGGCCCTTCGGCCCAACAAGTCCACACCGACCCGCCGAAGCGAAACCCACCCATACCCCTACATTTACCCCTTACCTAACACTTCAGGCAATTTAGCATGGCCAATTCACCTGACCCTGCACATCTTTTGGACTGTGGAGGAAACCG
>NC_057711.1:93861829-93875031 GCF_004010195.1 Chiloscyllium plagiosum
TTCCTCATTTCCCCTCCCCCCACCTTGTCTCAGTCCCAACCCTCGAACTCAGCACCACCTTCCTAACCTGCATCTTCTTCCTGACCTCTCCGCCCCCACCCCAGTCTGACCTATCACCCTCACCTTGACCTCTTTCCACCTATCGCATTTCAAACGTCCCTCCCCCAAGTCCCTCCTCCCTATCTTTTATCTTAACCTGCTGGACACATGACTGATAAAGGCAAGCATCCCATATGCCTTCCTAACTATCCTCTTAATATGGCCTGACACCTTCAAGGATCTTTGAATAAGCATACAAAGATCCCTCTGTTCTTCTGAATTTCCTAGTGTCTTGCCATGCATTAAGTTCTTCCTTGTCTTATTGTCTCTTCCAAAGTGCATCACTTCACATTTATCATGGCTAAATTCCATTTGCCACTGATTTGTCTGTCTGGCCAGCCTTTTATATCCTCCTGTTACTTAAATCCTTTCTCCACATTGTCAACCACACAGCCAATCTTTGTGTCATCTGCAAATGTATTTATCATCTTCCTCAAATTCTCATTTACATAATTTATGAATATCACAAACAAAGAGGGACACAGGACTGATCCCAGTAGTATGCCACTGCACACTGTGCTCCAGTCATACAAGCAGCTTTCTACCACCACCCTTTGTCTCTTACCCCTTAGCTAAATTTAGACACATCTGCTTGAGTTATCCTGGATCCCATGAGGTTTTAGATTCTTTATCAGTTTCCTATATAGGATCTTGTCTTTAGAGGGTCAAGCATGAAGGAGGAAATGGCATTGGGGAAATTGATGGGATTAAAACCCAATAAGGTTTTTTTCAGTATATTAAAGGAAAAAGAATAACTACAAAGAGAATAGGAGCCCTCAAGGACCAAAGTGAACATTTATGTGTAGAACCGCAGGAGATGGGTGAGGTCCTCGAAGAGTATTTCTCTCTGTATTTACTGTGGAGAACTACATGAAGTCTTGGGAACTAGGGAAAGTTAGTGGTAATATCTTAGGGACAGTCCATATCACAGTAGAGGAGGTGTTGGACATATTGAATGTATGGAGGTGGATAAATCTCCTGCTCTTGACCAGATATATCCAAGAACACTGCTAATGGCTAGAGAATAAATTGTCGGGGGAGCCTGGCTAATACTTTTGCATCATCGTTAGCCATGGGTGAGGTCCATGGAGGTTGGCATATGTTGTGCTTATTCAAGATGGGACCAGTACGCCTAACATCCCTGGTGGGTAAGTTTTTTGACAAGATTCTGAGATAAGATATTCATGCATTTGGAAAGACAGGGTTTGATTTGGAGTAGTCAGCACAGCTTTGTGCATGGGAGATCATGCTTCACAAATTTGTTAGAGTTCTTTGATGAAGTGAACAGAAAGGTTGACAAGGGTGGGGCAGTAGGCCTGGTCGATAGGGATTTTAGTAAGGTTTTTGATAAGGTTCCACATGGTGGGCTCCTCTGGAAGGTTAGATCACATGGAATCCAGGGTGAGCTGGCAAATTGGATACACAATTGGCTTGATACTAGTGGATAATAGTGGAAGGATGTTTGTCGGCTGGAGGCCTGTGACGAGCAGAGTGTCTCAGGGGTCGGAGCTGGACCCATTGCTGTTTGTTATCTATATCAATGATATGGATGAGAATGTACAAGGCATGATCAGTAAGTTTGCAAGTGACATTAAAATGGGGAAGATCAGAAATTGTAGCAGGATCATGATCAGCTGGGGAAGTGGGCCAAGAAATGGCAAATGGAGTTTAATATAGATAAGTGTGAGGTCTTGATTTTGGAAAGTCAAATCAAGGTAGGAGTTTCATGGTAAATGGTAGGGCCTCAAGAATGTAGTGGAACAGAGGAATCTTGGATTTCAGGTACATGGTTTTCTGAAAGTGGAGTCACAGGAGGACAAGGCAGTGAAGACGGCTTTTGGCACACTGGCCTTCATCAGTCAGGGCACTGAGTATAGAAGTTGTGAAGTTATGTTGCAGTTGTACAGGATGCTGTTGAGGCCACACTTGGAGAATTGTGTTAAGGTTTGGACACCTTGTGCTAGGAAGAATGTTATTAAACTGGAAGGAGTGCAGACAAAGTTCACAAGATGTTGCCAGGACTCAATGGTCTGAGTTATAAGGAGAGGTTGGACAGGCTAGAAGATTTTTCTTTAGAGTGTAGGAGATTCTTTAAATCTTAGAGAAGTGTATAAGATCATAGAATGTATGGATAGAGTGAATGCACTCAGTCTATTTCTCAGGTTGGGGAATTGAGGATGAGGGGGAATCAGTTTAAGGGTAGAGGGTAAAAAAATAGGGAACCTAAGAGGCAACATTTTTACACAGTGGGTTGCTCATATATGTAATGAGCCATCAGCGGAAGTTGTTGAGGCAGGTACATGAACAGCATTTAAAAAGCATTTGAACAAATACATGGATAGGAAAAAATTTTGAAGAATATGCACTAAGTGCAGGGAAATGGTGTGAACGTAGATGGACATTTTGGTCGGCATGGACCAGTTTGGACCAAAGGGCCTGTCTCAGTGCTGTAGGACCTTATAATTCTAATGCCTAGGGCTGGTTGCTCTATATCCCAGAGTACTTAAGGAAATGGCCTTGAAATAGCAGATGCATTTGTGATCATTTTCCAGCATTCTGTAGACTTCCACTGGAAGAGTTCCAAAGGACTGGACGGTAACTAATGTAACCCCGCTCTTTAAAAAAGGGAGGAGAGAGAAAATGGGGAATTATAGGCTGGTTGGCCTGACATCAGTGGTGGGAAATATGCTGGAGTCAATTATTAAGGATGTAGCAACTGAGCATTTGGAAAGTAGTGACAAAGTCAGCATGGATTCACTGAAGAGGAATCATGCTTGACACATCTTCTGGAATTTTTTGAGGATGTGACCAGTAGGGTAGACAAGGGTGAATTAGTGGATATGTATCTGAACAAGGCTCTGCACAAGAGATTAGTAAGGAAAATTAAAACACATCGAATCCCTAATAAGAAGGAAGCAGGCCATTCAGCCCATTGAGTCCATACCCTCTGAAGAGCAGTCCACCCAGACCCACCCCATCCCTGTAACTCCATATTACCCATGGCTAACCAACCTAACCAGCACATCCATTGACACTATGGGCAATTTAGCATAGCCAATCACCTAACCTGCACGCCTTTGGACTGGGGGTAGAAACTGGAGTACCCAGAGGAAACCAATGCAGATGCAGAGAGAATATACAAACTGTACACAGAAAGGGGAATGTTCAAGATTCCTAGATGTCCTTGTGCACCATTCGCTGGAAGTAAGCCCAGAGGTGCAGGAGGCAATAAAAAGTCAAACTGTGTGTATTGGCCTTCACAGTGAGAGGATTCAAGTACAGGAATAAGGATGTCTTACTACAACTATATTGGGCACTAGTATGCCACACCAAGAAGCTCATGGTTTCTGAGCTAATGTGTTGACATGGATACAGAACTGGTTGGCAGACAAGAAACTGAGTTGGCATAAACGGCTCCTTTTCAGGTGGCAGGCAGTTATGGAGTGGGTTGCTAATGGGTTCAGTGCTTAGACCCCAGTGTTGACAATATATATTAATGATATGGATGAAGGAATTGAATGCTATATCTCCAAATTTGCATTTGACATTTATCTGGGCAGCAGTGTGTGCTGTGAGAAGGATGCTAAGAGGCTGCAGGGTGACTTGGACACTGGCTGAGTGGGCAAATACTTGGCAAATGCAACATAATGTGGATAAATGTGAGGTAATCCACTTTGGTCACAAAACAGGAAGGCAGATTATTATCTGAATGGTGACATATTAGGAAAAGGTTAGGTGGTATGAGATCTGGGTGTCATGGTGGGACAGTCGCTGAATGGTGGACAAGGTGCAGCAGGCAGTGAGCAAATCTAATGGTATGCTGGCCTTGATAGAAAGAGAATTTGAGTATCGAGGTATGATGTCTTGCTGCAGTTATATGGGGCCTTAGTGAGGCCACACTTGGAGTATTGTGTGCAGTTTTGGTCTCCTATTCAGAAGAAATACATTATTGCCATTGAGGGTGTCCAGCAAAAGTTCACCAGATTGATTCCCAGGAATCTGGCATGATTGACATATTAGCAAAGATTGGATCAACTGGGCTTCTACTCACTAGAATTTAGAAGAATGAAGGGGGATCTCATTGAAACACATAAAATCCTGATGGCACTGGACAGGCTAGATGTGGGACAAAAAGTCTCTATGTTGTGGAAATCCCAAGCAAGAGTTCACGGTTTAAGAATAAAAGGTAAGTTATTCATGACTGAAATGATGAAATTCACTCAGACTGTTCGAAACCTGTGGAATTCTCTCCCACAGTAAACTGTTGAGGCCAGTCCGTTAGATATATTCAAGAGGAGGCTAGACATGGCCCTAAGAGCTAAAGGGATCATGGAGTATGGAGAGACAGTAGAAATGGGATGATCAGCCATGATCATATTGAATGATGGTGAAGGCTCAAAGGGCCAAATATCTTGGCAAACGTAGAAAAATATAAAATAGAAAATAGGTGCAGGAGTAAAAGACTTGCAGAAGTTCATATAAGCTATATCAATTGTCCTACTCTCATCCAAACACTTGTTCACCTCTGAAAAATTCAACAAGATTTGTTAGGCATGACCTCCATTTGACAAAGCCATGCTGACTATTCCTGATCAGTCTTTGCCTCTCTAAATATAGATTAATTTTCTATTTCATTATTTTCTCCAATAGTTTCCCTACCACTAATGTTAGAGTCACTGGCCTACCACCCTTATAAAGGAAACCACATTAATTGTCCTCCAATGTGGCCATAGACAATTTAAAAATTTGTGTCTGATCCCCTATAATTTACTTGCTCATCTCCAACAAGAGCCTGAGATACAACTGATCTGGACCTGGGAATTTGTCCACATTTAAATCCGCCAAAGCCTCCAATTCACTTCTTATATCAATCGCTCAAGAACTTCACAGTCCATCATCATGAATTCAATATTGCATCCTCCTTCTTCTGCATAAAGATAGATGTGAAGTACGCCTTTAATACTCTAATATATTTATTTATTCCTATCTAGCAAATAAAACAGTGGCCAAACCATGGCTTACGAGGAAAGTTAGAGATAGTATTAAATGCAAAAAAAGGGCATACAAATAGGCATGAGAAAACAATAGACCTGAGGTTTGCAAATAGTTTACAAGTCAACAAAGAAGGACCAAGGGATTGATTAAGAAGGGGAAAATAGAGCTAGAGTAAGCTTATGGGGAGTACAAGAACTGACTGGAGATGTTTCTACAGGTATGCAAAGAGAAAGGTTTCTATAAGTATGTAAAGAATGGGTATGTCACTGGTTAGCACTGCTGCCTCATAGTGCCAGGGACTTGGGTTTGATTCCTTGGGTGCAGTTTGCCCATTCTCTCTGTGTCTATGTGTTTTTACACCAAGTGCTCTGATTTCTTCTCACGGTGCAAATGTGTGCAGGTTAGGTTAGGCCATGATAAATTGCACTGTGTGTCCAGGAATATGTAGGTTAGGTTGCTAAGGCATGAGAAATTCAGGGTTATAGGGATTGGTTGGCGGAGTTGGGTAATGCTCTTTAGAGGATTGGTGCGGACTCAATGGGCTGAATGACTTGTTTCCACATTGCAGACTTTCTACAATTCTGTGAAAAATATTGATCAAAACTAATAAAAGTCCCTTACAAGCAGAAATGTAGGCATTCAAATACCAGGGGGCATGGTTTAGGGTAAAAGAGGGAAGGTTTAAAGATGTGTCAGTGGTGGCAAGTGATTGGAGGGAATCCTGAGGGACAGGATTAACATGTATTTGGAAAGCCAAGGACAGATTAGGGACAGTCAACATGGCTTTATGCATGGAAAATTGTGTCACTAGCTTGAATTTTTTGAAGTAAAGAAGAGGATTGATGACAACAGATCAGTGGATGTGAGCAAATGGACTTCAGTAAAGCATTCAAAAAGATTCCTCCGTCGTAGCCTGGTTGGCAATATTAGATCAGGGCAACACGGTGGCTCAGTGGTTAGCACTGCTACCTCACAGCACCAGGATCCCAGGTTCAATTCCAGCCTTGGGCAACTGCCTGTGTGGAGATTGCACATTCTCCCTGTGTCTGCGTGGGTTTCCTCCCACAGTCCAAAGATGTGCAGGTCAGGTGAATTGTCTATGCTAAATTGCCAATAATGTTAGGTGCATTAGTCAGAGGGAAATGGGTCTGGGTGTGTTACTCTAAGGGTCAGTGTGAACTTGTTGGGCCGAAGGGCCTGTTTCCACACCGTAATGAATCTAATCTAATCTAATCTAATCACATGGAATATATGGAGAACTGGCCATTTGGATACAGAACTGGCTCGAAGATAGAAGACAGAGGGTGGTGGTGGAGGGTTGCTTTTCACATTGAAGGCCTGTGACATGCAGTGTGGCACAATGGTCAGTGCTGGGCTTACTACTTATCATTTATATAAATGATTTGGATATGAACATAGGAGGTATTGTTAGTAAATTTTCAGATGACACCAAAATTGACGGTGTAGTGGACAGCGAAAAAGGTTACTCTAAAAAGTACAACAGGATCTTGATCAGATGGGCCAACGGGCCAAGAATTGGCAGATGGAGATTAATTTAGATAAATATGAACTGCTGCATTTTGCAAAGACAAATCAAGGCAGGACTTATATACTTAATGGTAAGGTCATAGAGAGTGTTGCTGAACGAAGAGACCTTGGAGTGCAGGTTCACAGTTCCTTGGAAGTGTCTATGTATAGTCCCAAGTAGACAGGATAGCAAAGGAATGCTTGCCTTTGGTATGCTTGCCTTTGTTGATCAATGCATTGAGCATAGGAGTTGGGAGGTCATGTTGCAGCTGTACAGGACATTGGTTTGGCCAGTTTTGGAACACTGTATGCAATTCTGATCTTGGAAAGGATGTTGAAAGGGTTCAGAAAAGATTTCAAAGGATGTTGTCAAGATTGGAGGATTTGAGCTGTACCCTGAACAGGCTGGGGCCTTGGGATTCTCTTTAACTGTACTTGCCAAGGTCATTTCATGGCCCAATCTTGCTTTCCTAATTATCTACTTGAGTTCTTTCCTGCTTTCTTTATATTCTCATGGGCACTGTTGATTTGAGCTTCCTAAACCTAACATATGCTTCATTATTACTTTTGACTAAATTCACAACCTCTCTAATTATCCATTGATCCTTCAACTTGCCATCCTTGTCCTTCCTCCTTACTGGAACATGGTAGTCCCAAATTCTCAGCAGCAGGTCTTTACATACCTCCTACATGTCAAATGTGGACTTGCTAAATAACAGCTCCTCCCAGTTAATACTTAGCTCCTGCCTAATATTGATGTAATTTACACTTCCTACAAGGTCTTGACTCATCCTTATTCATTCCTATCCTAAAACTTAAGGAATTGTGATCACTGTTTCCAAAATGTCCACTAAAAGGTCAGTCATCTGGCCAGACTCATTAGCTAATATAAGGTCCAGTTTGGCCCTAGAGGTTGTTGGACTATCCACACACTGTTTCAAGAAGCCCTCTTGGATGCACTTAACAAATTCTGCATCATCTAAGCTTGCTCTAAGGGAGTCTCATTCAATATTAGAGGAGTTAAAGTCACCCACTATGATGACTCTTGTTTTAACTACATCTTTCCATAATCTGCCTATGTATTTGTTTCTCAACGTCTCAATGTCTGTTGGTGAGCCTGTAGTTTAATCTTATCAGAGTGATTGTACCCATTTTCGTTTTGAGCTCTACCCAGACTGTCTCAGTGGATGAGCCCTCCAGTGCCTTATGTCCTCTGAGAGCAGATGTAACATTCTCCCTGATTAGTAAAGCAATTCCTCCCCCGCTTTGACCACCCTATCTAGTCTAAAACAATAAAACCCTGGAATGTTGAGCAGCCAGTCCTGTCCCTCTCTCAACCAAGTTAATGGTCACAATACCATAGCCCATGTATTGGGGGAACCAGACTCTCAGCTGATCTGCCTTTCCTATAATACTTGTTATATTGAAATAAACACACTTCAGCCCATTAGTACCATTGTTCTCATTTACCTGCGTCTGTCTGTCCTTTCTTTCCAATTTACTGGTACTAACATTTACCTTCCCCTCAATCCGTCTACTTGCTGACCTGCTGCTCTGGTTCCCAGCCCACATCACTCCAGTTTAAACCCTTCCAAGTAGCACTTGCAAACTTCCCTATGAGGATAGTGATTCTCCTCCAGTTTAGGTGCAAACTATCCCTCTTGTACAGGGCACACCTGCTGCAAAAGAGGTCCCAAATGATCCAAGAACCTGAAACCATGCCACCCTGCACCAGGTCCTTCGCCACACATTCATCTCTCTATTCCTTGCCTCAACAGTATGTGGCACTGATAGTAACCCGGAGATTACTACCCTTAAGATCCTGCTTTTCAGACTCTTTCCTAAATCCCAGTACTGACTCTGCAAAACCTTATCCCTCTTTCTACCTGTTGTTGGTATCAACATTCTTCATCACTCCACTGGCTGGTCGTGGTGACTGAACCAACTTTTCCCAGAATACTCTTCAGTGAAGTCTCTCTCTGCTGTCTTCTATTGGATGCTTATTGTCCAGATATTCCAGGGATGAATGTAAGGCCAGAGAGATGGCTTCTGCTGTGGATCTGTTGCATCAGTACACAAATTGCAAGGGATCAAGACAGTCTGGGAGGCTGGAGCTGAGGTAAACCATTACCAATCTCTCGAAGCACTTCGTAATTAGGGATGTTAAAGCCATCAGACTGTGGTCATTGAGGCACACTGTATGACTTTTCATTGGCACCGGGATGATGGAGGTCTCTTCTTGAAGCAAATGTGGACTTCAGATCGTAATAAGGAGAGGCTAAAGATGTTTGTAAATACTCCTGCCAGCTGGTCCACACTGGAACTGAGTACATGTCTGGCGATTCCATCTGGACCTGTCACTTTCCATGGTTCACCCTTAAGAAGGCCAATCTAACATCTGCAGTGATGACTGAGTGTACAGGTGACATCTGAGGCTCTTGGGACAAGTGACATCGATTCACAGTGTTCAAAGAAACTGTAGAATGCATTGAGCTCATCAAGTGGTGGTGTACTGTTGCTGGTAATTCTGTTTGACTCTGCTTTGTACTCCATTATGTCATGTAAGCATTGCCACAAATAATGAATGTCCATGTAGTTAATCTGGTCTCAATTCACTGGGGGTGGAGGCTCCACAAATATGATCAATGATGGAAGAGCCCAGCACATCAGTGCAAAAGATAAGGCTGAAGCTTTAGTAGCAATCTGCAGCCGGAAGTGCCAAGTAGATAATCCATCCCCAGCATTACAACATTCCGGCAATAATACTGAAGACTTGTGCTCCAGAATTTGCTGTTCCCCTAGCCAAACTGATCCAGTGCAGTTACAACACTGGCACATACCTGACAATGTGGAAAATTGCCCAGGTATGTCCTGTACATAAAAACCAAACCGGCCAATTACTGCCCCATCAGTCTATATTTGATCATCAGTAATGTGATGGACAGTGTCATCAACAGTGCCATCAAGCAGCACTTGCTCATCAATAATTTGCTCAGTGATGCCCAGTTTGGGTTCTGCGAGGGCCACTCAACCCCTGACCACATTACAGCCTTGGTTCAAACATTGACGAAAGAGCTGAATTCCAGAGGTGAGTTGATCGTGCCAGCTCTTGACTTCAAGGCTGCATTGGACTGAGTCTGGCATCAAGGAGTCCTAGCAAAATTGGAATCCATGGATATCTGGGGGGCAAACTCTCTGGTGGTCAGTGTCATACCTGACACAAAGGAAGATGGTTGTGATGGATATTGAAGGTCAGTGATCTCGGCTCTAGGACATCATTGCAGGAGTTCCTCAGGGTAGTGTCCTAGGCCAAACCATCTTTGGCTGCTTCGTTAATGACCTTCCCTCCATCATGAGGTCGGAAGTAGGGATATTTGCTGATGTTTGCATAATGTTCCCTATTCCCGACTCCTCAGACACTGAAGCAGTCCATGTCCAAATACAAAAAAGACTGGACAATATCCAGGCTTGGGCTAATAAGTGGCATGTAGCATTCTCAAAAGTAGTATCTATGTAATAGTAACCCCATAAATTTAACCTTAGAAAGCAGTCTAAAAAATTCCCTTCCCTGTCGCTACGTCAAAATCCTGGAATTCCCTCACTAATGACACAAATGTCAATGACCATCGCCAGTAAGAGACAATCTAACCACCGCCCTTAACATTCAATGGTGTTGTCATTACTGTGTCCCCCATCCCCCATTATGAACAACTTGGGAGTATCATTGGTCAGAAACTCAAATGGAGTCACCACAATGGCTACAGGAGCAGGTCAATGGCTAGGAATACTGCAGGGAATAACTCACTTCCTGACTCTCCAGAGCTTGTCCACCATTTAGAAAGCACAAGTCAGGAGTGTGATGGAATGTTCCCCACTTTACTGGAAGAATGTAGCCCCAACAACATTTGAAGCTGGACTTCATTCAGGACAAAGCAGCCCCCTTAATTGGCACTACATCCACAAGCATCCTCTCTCTCCACCACCGACGCTCATTAGCAACAGTGTGTACTATCTATAGGATGCACTGCAGAGATTCACAAATGTCCTCAGACAGGCCCTTTAGAGAGGCACAGTGGCTCAGTGTTTAGCACTGCTGCCTCACAGCATCAGGGTCCCCAGGTTTGATTCCAGCCTCGGGTGACTGCCTGTGTGGAGTTTGCACATTCTCCCTGTATCTGTGTGGGTTTCCTCCGGGTGCTCCGGTTTCCTCCCACAGCCCAAAGATGTGCAGGTCAGGTGAATTGACCATGCTAAATTGCCCATAGTGCTAGATGCATTAGTCAGAGGGAAATGGGTCTGGGTGGGTTACGCTTCGGTGGGTTGGTGTGGACTGGTTGGGCTGAAGGACCTGTTTCCACACTGTAAGGAATCTAATCTAATCAAAATCTATGGCCACTTTCATCCAGCAGATACATGGGAACACCACCGTAATGTTCCCCCAAGCCACTCACCATCCTGATTTGGAAATACCATCTAAATCGAATGAAGGTTGATTCAATGTAAAAGTCAACCACCTATTTTTGGCCAAAAAATCTGGACTTCTCCATATATCTCATGAAAAAGTCAATCCTAGTTCTTCATAGATCGATATGTGAGTCCTGTGCATAAATGTTACGATAAGGAAATGATGTTTTTGTGCTATTATTTGTTTTGATGTACAATTTACATCAATTTGGCATGAAAGTTTATGATGCCAGAGTCAGGTGACAACTTAGTACTTCGGTAGAGAACAAATGTTGCACAAAAGCTGCCTGCTAAACTAAAAGATATGACTGTTCTACCAGTTTGTAATCAGAAACTGGCAGAAAGAAGGCTACAAGTTATCATGCATTTTTGTTTCTATTGTTTTTAATCTAGTAACTACTGTGATTTGTTGTGTTTTTTTTTTCTTTATTTGTTTAGAGATAAATTGGGCTTCTGTTAATGATATTATATTTTGTACTGTAGCATGAATTTCAGCTCCTCAAATGCAGTATCCATGTAATGGTCAATCCCATATATTTGACCTTAAAAAGTAGACTAAAAATTAGACTTTTACATGAGTATATATGGTATATCACCAATCCATCACTGTTGCTGGGTCAAAATTCTGGAATTCCTTCCCTAATGGCAGGTGGACTGCAGCAGTTCAAAAAGGTAGCTTACTACCACCTTCTCAAGAGCAACTAGGGATGGGCATTAAATGCTGGCCAGCCAGTAATGCCCTCATCCCACAAAAAGGAATAAAATATTTAAGAAAGAAAGCTTATTTTGATATTACCTCTTGTCATCCTGAATGGCCTTGCAGAGATTGTACCTGGATTTCCTGGAAAGTCCAGATTGCCCAACTTGAACGCCTCAGACCTGAATTTCAGTAGGGAGTGGATCGCCCAGGTCATCCATGGTTTCTGGTTAGGAACTGTTTGGATTAACATCTTCGGCATGCAGTCATCTACACATTTACTAATGAAGCCTGAAATGGGAGTGGCACACTCATTTAGGTTTCCTGCTGAGTTCTTGAATATGAATCAGTTCACTGACTTGAAGCAGTCCCACAGAAGTCCTTATATTTTCTCATACCAACAGTGCACTACTTTCTGTACTGGGTTTTACACTTCAGTTTCTACTTGTAAGATGGGAGGCAGAGCAGGGCATTGTGGTCTGATTTTTTGAAATGCGGACAGGGGATGGAGCAGTAGGCAATGGTCAAGAATATTTGAATCTCTGGTGGGACAGAAGACATGTTGGTGATATTTCGATAACACATTCTTGACGTTGCCTTGGTTGAATTCACAAGCTACAATGAACTTCATCTCAAGACTGTTTGTAGCATTATATACGTCAAGTGCACACTTCACTTCTGCATGGGATGCGATATTAGAACATAGAACATAGAACATAGAACAATACAGCACAGAACAGGCCCTTCGGCCCACGATGTTGTGCCGAACTTCTAACCTAGATTAAGTACCCATCCATGTACCTATCCAAATGCCGCTTAAAGGTCGCCAATGATTCCGACTCTACCACTCCCTCTGAGGCAGAGCATTCCACACAGCCACCACTCTCTGGATGAAGAAGTTTCTCCTGAACATAGAACATAGAACATAGAACAATACAGCACAGAACAGGCCATTCGGCCCACGATGTTGTGCCGAACTTCTAACCTAGATCAAGTACCCATCCATGTACCTATCCAAATGCCGCTTAAAGGTCGCCAATGATTCCGACTCTACCACTCCCACGGGCAGCGCATTCCATGCCCCCACCACTCTCTGGGTAAAGAACCCACCCCTGACATCTCCCCTATACCTTCCACCCTTCACCTTAAATTTATGTCCCCTTGTAACACTCTGTTGTACCCGGGGAAAAAGTTTCTGACTGTCTACTCTATCTATTCCCCTGATCATCTTATAAACCTCTATCAAGTCACCCCTCATCCTTCGCCGTTCCAACGAGAAAAGGCCGAGAACTCTCAACCTATCCTCGGACGACTTCCTCTCCATTCCAGGCAACATCCTGGTAAACCTTCTCTGCACCCTCTCCAAAACTTCCACATCTTTCCTAAAGTGAGGCGACCAGAACTGCACACAGTACACCAA
>NC_057711.1:93875777-93887581 GCF_004010195.1 Chiloscyllium plagiosum
AATTCAATATGACTTGTAAGGCAAGACCTACCCTTCACAAATCTGTGCTGGCTGTCCCTAATCAAGCAGTGTCTTTCCAGATACTCATAAATCCTATCCCTCAGTACCCTTTCCATTACTTTGCCTACCACAGAAGTAAGACTAACAGGCCTGTAATTCCCGGGGTTATCCCTATTCCCTTTTTTGAACAGGGGCACAACATTCGCTACTCTCCAGTCCCCTGGTACCACCCCTTTTGACAGTGAAGACGAAAAGATCATTGCCAACGGTTCTGCAATTTCCTCTCTTGCTTCCCACATAATCCTAGGATATATCCCGTCAGGCCCGGGGGACTTGTCTATCCTCAAGTTGTTCAAAATGTCCAACACATCTTCCTTCCTAACAGGTATCTCTTCTAGCTTGCCAGTCCATTTCACACTCTCCTCTTCTACAATACGGTCCCTCTCGTTCGTAAATACTGTAGAGAAGTACTTGTTCAAGACCTCTCCTATCTCTTCCGACTCAATACACAGTCTCCCACTACTGTCCTTGATCGGCCCTACCCTCGTTCTCGTCATTCTCAGGTTTCTCACATATGCATAAAATGCCTTGGGGTTATCCTTGATCCTATCCGCCAATGATTTTTCATGCCCTCTCTTAGCTCTCCTAATCCCTTTCTTCAGGTCCTTTCTGGCTATCCTGTATCCCTCCACTGCTCTGTCTGAATCCTGTTTCCTCAACCTTATGTATGCCTCCTTCTTCCTCTTTACCAGACCTTCAACCTCTCTCGTCAACCAAGGCTCCCTCACACGACCATTTCTTTCCTGCCTGATAGGTACATACATATCATGGACACGTCGTATTTGCTCTTTGAAAAAGTTCCACATTTCCTCCACATCCTTCCCTGACAGCCTATGCTCCCCACGTATGCTCCTCAAATCCTGCCTTACTGCATCGTAATTTCCCTTCCCCCAATTATAAAATCTACCTTGTTGTGCGCACCTATCTCTCTCCATCACCAAGGTGAAAGTCACAGAATTGTGGTCACCATCACCAAAATGTTCACCCACTAACAAGTCCACCACTTGTCCCGGTTCATTACCGAGTTCCAAATCCAATATGGCCTCCCCTCTGGTTGGACTATCTACATACTGCGTTAGAAAAGCTTCCTGGACACACTGCACAAACACCGCCCCATCCAATCTACTTGATCTAAAGAGCTTCCAATCAATATTTGGGAAGTTGAAGTCGCCCATGACTACGACCCTGTGGCTTCTGCACCTTTCCATTCCAAAATCTGTTTTTTCCCAATCTTCTCCACATCTCTGCTGCTATTGGGGGGCCTATAGTAAACACCCAACAAGGTGACTGCACCTTTCCTATTATATTAAAATAGCGGAGGTGAACTCTCGTGCAGGTAGTATAGACGATATTTCACAGCTAAGTATTCTAGGTCCAGGGAGCAATGACTCACCAGGGTCACCACATCTGAGCACCAGATTAGGAGGCAGACCCCACTGCCCCATGCCTTGCCCAAGAATGCTGAGTGATCCATTTGGTGATTTGAAAAGCCATCACATTGTAAGTGTAATCAAGTGTTGTGGTAAGCCATAACTCTGTGAAACAGAGCACACAACAGTCCCTCAATTCTCTTTGGCAGGTGAATCTAACTTTAAGGTTGTCCATCTTGTTTCCAGTGGCTATGATAGTTGCCAGGAGTATGTTAGGGGAAAGGAGCTTGAAACCTTGGAATTTCAATCTCAGCTGAAGTCCAGTGCATTTCCCATGGGTAGGCGGCAGCTCCTAGTTGATCCTGGACCTCGATGAGGGACATCAGCCGCTCTAGGAGGTAATTGAAAGCTCCTGGCAGGGTCCTGGGCAGTAGTTGCAGCCTTGAACACTCAAGGAAGTCTTGTAGTTGATCTAATTGGGCCCCCTTGATGACAGATAACTGCTGGGTCAAGTCTTGTTCCGTAACAGTCAGGCCTCGGAAGCTAGTTTCTTTTTGTGCTTGTAGTTCCAGTATCAGTAATTAGGCCTCATTGATCATACGATCACAGACCAGCAAGTGGATTTAAATGAACGTTAGTAATTTTGACAGAATTAAGTTTTAAAAGAGCGGAACGATTATAATATATGTAAGAATAAGATCTGCTGTGGAGAGCTTGCAAGGAGGTGACATGTTCCAGTGCCATCTTGCCGAAGACAGGGAAGAGCAGTGGGAGGGTATTTTTCTGACTGGAGATCTATGACCAGTTGTGTTCCATATGCATCAATGTTGGAATCCCTGCTGTTATATATATATATAGACGATTGTCAAGCATACAGCAGGAAATAGATAAGTTGGAGATTTGGGCAGAGAAATAGCAGGTGGCGTTTAATATGTACAAATGTGAGATGATGCATCTTGGAAGCTCCAATGCAGAAGGGAAGAATAAAGTAAATAGCAGAACCAGAGGGATCTGAGCTTATAGGTTTACAGTTCCTTAAAAGTAGGAACAGAAGTGGTCAAGAAAGCATATGGTATGGTCGCTTTCATCAGTTGGGTCATAGAGTATAAAATTTGACAAGCCACGTTGCAGCTATATAGAACTTTAGTTGGGCCACATTTGACGAATGGTGTACAGTTTTGATTTCCACCCTGAGGTGTGGAGGCTCTGGAGCGGTTAAAGAAACGGTTTACCACGGTGTTGCCTGATTTGCAGGATATTTGTTATGAGGAGAAATTGGACAAACTTGGTTCTTTTCACTTGAACTTTGAAAGATGAGGGGTGACCTGGTAGAAACACCGTGGGTGACATGGTGGCACAGTGGTTAGCACTGCTGCCTCACAGCGCCAGAGACCCAGGTTCAATTCCCACCTCAGGCAACTCTGTGTGGAGTTTGCACATTCTCCCTGCGTCTGCATGGGTTTCGTCCGGGTTCTCTGGTTTCCTCCCACAGACCAAAAACAAAATGTGCAGGTTAGGTGACTTGGCCATGCTAAATTATCCATAGTGTTAGGCGAAGGGGTAAATGTAGGGGAATGGGTCTGTGTGGGTTGCGCTGCGGCGGGTTGGTGTGGACTTGTTGGGCCGAATGGCCTGTTTCCACACTAAGTAATCTAATCTAAAATTATGAGTGGCATGGATAGTGAGACATTTTGTGTCAGGGTAGAAATGTCATTAACTCAGGGACATAGATTTAGGCCAAAAGGGAGTATGTTTAAAGGAGATGTGAGAGACTTTTTTTTTTACAGGAGGGTGGTAAAGTGCCTCGGGTATGCTGAGAGAGGAGATGGTGGAGATGGATACAATAGTAACATTTAAGGAGGCACCTTGACAGATATATGAATAGGTCAGGATACAGACCTCAGAGACACAAGGTTTTTAGTTTAGAAAGACATTGTGTTCATGGAGTTTTGGTAGGCCGAAGGACCTATTCCTGTGCTTTGCCCTTTATATGGACTGAAGAGCTGAATTACAGAGGTGACGAGAGAGAGAGATAGCCCTTGACCTCCAGCCTTGACTCGACCAAGTGTGACATAAAGGACCCCTAACAAAAGTGGAATCACTGAGTATTATGGTGCTCAATGGTTAGCCCTGCTGCCTCACAGTGCCAGGAATCCAAGTTAAGTTCCAGCCTCAGGTGACTGTATGGAATTTATACATTCTCCCCATGTCTGCATGTGTTTCTGCCAGGTGCTGCCATTTCCTCTCAGTCTAAAGGTTAGGTGAACCAGCTACGCTAAATTGTCCATAGTGTCCATGGATGTGCAGGCTAGGTGGATTACCCATGGTAAAGGCAAAGTTAAAGGGAGAGGGTAAGGGGCTGGGTCTAGATGGGATGCTCTTTGGAGATGCTCAGTTCACCAAATAACTTCTTCCTCACTTGCTGGGATTTGATGATTCTAACAGGAAGCATACTCTATGTTGGTTCACGTCATACCTGCCACACGGAGATGATTATGGTTGTTGGAGGCCAGTCATCTCAGCTCCAGTGTTTCTCTGCAGTAGCACCTCAGGATTATTTCTTTAATTGAACCATCTTCAGCTACTTGATCACTGCCCCTTCCTCTATCATAAGATCAGGGGGTGGATGCTTTGTAATGACTGTACAATGTTCTGCACCATCTCCAAATCTTAATACTGAAACAGTCCATATTCAAATGCAACACGCTCTGGTTAGTATCCGGGCTTGGGCTGACAAGTGGCAAGTAACATTCACACCACACAAATGCCAGGTAATGACCATCCCCAATGACAATTTATGCAATGCTCCTTAACATTCAGTAGTGTTACCATCACTAAATCCCCACTATTAACATCTTAGGGCAACTATTTGAGTACCAGAAACTCAACTGGCTTTGCTACATCAACACAATGCCTACACAGCAGGCTTGGAATACTCTGGAGTGTAACTCACCTCCCGACTCCTCAAAGCCTATCCACCAACTACAAGAGACAACAATATTCAAGAAGCTTCACAGCATACAAGACAAAGCCCATCCACTCTCCCCTCGACTGATGCTCCGTGGCAGCAGTGTGTACTATCCCAAGATGCACTGCATAAATTCATCTAAGATTCTTAGGCAACACCTTCCAAGTCCATGATTATTCTCATGTAAAAGGACAAAGACAGCATCACCATCTGCAAGTTCCCTTCCAAGTCACTCACCATCATGATTTGGAAGTGCATTGCTGTCTCTTCACTATTGCTGGGACAAGAGCCTGGCATTCCCTCCCTAAGGGTATTGGGGGTCAACCTACAGCTTGTGGATTGTAGCAGTTCAACTAGGTAGCTCATCACTGTTTAGAATGTAGTTGGGTATTTGCTGTTCCTTTAACAGAGCAAGTCTGGTGACCTAGAAGTGGGAAATAGGGGAGGTTAGTTCTAATGAACCACAAATAGAATAACTGTCCATGTAAGTGGGATCTGGCCACAAACTGAATTGAATATAGTATTTGGATATTAACTGAACACAGTTTTTTTTAAAAATGGTGAGGAAGGGCATCACCTGGACTTCAGAAAAGTGTGGGATTACGGAGGTAACATCAAGGGAAGTGGCCACGAGGATACTCAGGCTGAAGTTAACAACAGTGAAAAATGGTACACACCAAGGCGTGGGCTGAGAGTGGCAGTTGTGAGGAGCTGATGGCTGGGAAGAGCGGTAGACAGTTGGTGATGTTGCAACCAAGAACATTCATTGAGCAGACTCTGGCTGCAAACGGCTACTAGACTCGAGTGACAGGAATGATCCCCACCAGCTGAAAAACAAAATGGTGGGCCAGTTTTGAGCAATGGGACCTTTTGACGGGATAGGAAGTTGGTTTCTGTACACTGAACATTTCAAAGGTGAACAAAATGGCAAAAGACATAAGTGGTACCAGTTTTCTTGAGTACCATTGGGAGCAAGACCTTAGAATTCTAAGGAGACTGGTGCAACAAGAAAACTGGTAGAAAAGACATCAAGAGCTATGCAAATTGTTGGGATTTTACTTTGCACCAAAACCACTGATGATCATGGAACCTCTATTTTTATAAAAGGCTACAGTACTAAAGAGAGTCCATTCCCAAATTTGTGACCACCTTAAAGAGGTTAGTGAAACATTGTGAATTTGGAGGGTTCGTCCAAGATGCCTTGTGGAGTTGTTTGGTATGACATGAAGCTATTCAATAAAAGCAGCTTTCAAGGCTGCTGATAGAGATTAGTGGCCTGTGGTCTATTTTTGGCCTATATACAGGAATACTGGCAATGGCGGCAGCATGTATTTAGAGATAGGCACTGGCTTCGTCTTGTATGCAATGAGATGCTGCCAGTCGGATAAGCACAGCAATGTAGATACTACGTCAAGGTTACCATTACAGAAAATAAGGATGCTCCAGGCTGGAACTTGAAAGGAAGACAATGTATTGGTATTAGCAAGTCAGGTGCAGGATGCTACACAGAATGATCTGGTAGACTTAGTTCTAAAAGGAATGACTTTTCATGGAAACTGCCCAGAATTACGATCATGTGTGTCCAGGAGATGAGAGTGGGTGTTTAATGTGAGGAGTGACAGAAAAAGTAAAAAGGTGCTGGAACAAGTGCACCAAAGGCACTCTGGTGTGAAACAAATGGAACAAATAGTTAGAAACTACTTTTGCTGGCTGAAATTGGACTCCCAGATTGTGGAGAAAATGGGATTGTGTGAATCCTGCACACTAGTAAGGAACATGCTGCCATTTTTTGTCCATTCAACCATGGGAATAGCTTCAATCAGTCGGCAATGGATTCACTTGGATATCATGGGACTAGTAGAGGCACAGATGTTATTAGTGAATATCGATGCCAATTCCAAGAGGCCCAAGCTGCTGGTCATGAAGTCAGTGTCAATGGAAGCAATGATAGACTGAATGAATGAAATGTTTGTCAGGTTCAGGAACCCCAAACAAGTTGAGTGAAAACAGTTTGAGGAGTACCTGGAAAATCATGGAGTCCGACCTGTGAGATGGGCTCTGTATTATACTGTGATAAATGGTTGGCAGACTGACTTGTACAAACTTTGAAACAGGCCTGAAAGGCCTCACAAGGGAAGGGTTCACTAGAATGGTGACTCCAAAAATTCCTCAGCATATAAAGGAACACGGCCCATGTGATGGGCCAGTGCTTGCCAGCGTTCTTAATGTTCAACTGCCAGCTGAGAACAAGGTTGGCTTACTGCAGCTGGAATAGACCAGAGAGGTGACGGAAACAGATTAAGAGGACAGATGGCCAGAAGGGTGGGAACTGCAAGGTCGAGAGCTTTCCAAACAGGAGAGACCATATTGGCCTGGAATTGTATGTTTGTGGAGAAATTGATGCCAGTGTTTAGATTAGATTACTTTAGTGTGGAAACAGGCCCTTCAGCCCAACAAGTCCACACCGACCCACCGATGCGTAACTCACCCATACATTTACCCCTTACCTAACACTACGGGCAAATTAGCATGGCCAATTCACCTGACCTGCACATCATTGGACTGTGGGAGGACTTCGGCCCAACAAGTCCACACCGACCCGCCGAAGCGTAACATTTACCCCTTACCTAACACTACGGGCAAATTAGCATGGCCAATTCACCTGACCTGCACATCATTGGACTGTGGGAGGAAATTGGAGCATGCAGACACGGAGAGAACGTGCAAACTCCACACAGTCAGTCGCCTGAGGCGGGAATTGAACCCGGGTCTCTGGCGCTGTGAGGCAACAGTGCTAACCACTGTGCCACCCACTAATGGTGGTTCAAACAGGACAGTTGTTATATAGAGTGCAGCCGAGGGATGAACTGGCCTGGAGGAAACCCAGAAACCAACAGGTTACCACAGCTCACCAACAATGGGAAGTCCCTCAGATTACTGAGCAGTCCAGATGATTCAACCAACACCGTTGATACCATGTGTCTCTGACACAGGGTTGGCTGTACCCAGGGAGGCGACAACAGCAGTGTCACTTGGCAACAGCAGCCAATCAGACAGGGATGTATTTGCAGAATAACTGGAGCTTCTGGAAGCTTGAGGAATACACAGAAAAGGTTCCTGAGAGGAGGATACAATATTCTGGGAATTGCCATCCCCATGAGAGACTGATTATGTCAATGTAGACTACAGAAGGGTAAATTTTCCTCATTTACGTTCTACCTACCTCATGTTCTATTTAAGGCTCTAGTGAACCACAAACTTACCCACCTTCTCAAGAACTACAGCAGTAATAAATGCTAACCAGCCAGCAATGCCCAATCGCCCAGCAGTGAATTTAAAAATTGTAATACGTAGTGAGGTAGGATTAATAAGAGCTTTTGTAGTTAAGTAACTTCATGGGAGTAGTGATCACAACATCAGAGAACTTCAAATTCAGTTTGAGGGAGAGCAATTCAGATCTATGACTGGTGCCCTCAACTTAAATAATGGGATGAATAAGGAGTTACCTAAAATGAGCTGGAAAATAGACAAAGAGGAAGCCAGTGGAGGAGAAATGGCAGACATTTGAGTTGATAACAGGCAGTCAAAATTTATTTCAGTCAAAAGGAAGGACTCAATGAGAGCTAACAAAGGTGATCAAGCAGAGTATCCAAGAAATCAAAGAAGATGATGAAGTGTCAAAAACAGGTGGTAGGCAAGGGGATTGGGATTATTTTAGGAACAGTAGCAGACAACTAACAAGTTAATAAAGATGGAAGCGACACCTTCCATTTTCGGTTAGATTCACACATGTATTGGGACACAATTTAACCCTTTCACCACACAAGGGGATTGGGATTATTTTAGCAACAGTAGCAGACAACTAACAAGTTAATAAAGATTGTCAAAATTGATTATGAAAGTAAATTGGCAAGAAATAAGGACAGTCAGCAAAAGTGTATGATTGCGTCTGTATCTATGGTATATATTAAAAAAAAGCAGCTAAAATAACTAAGTATTGGAGAAAACAATTGGGAATTTAGTGACCAGGAATATGGCACATTAATTTCAACCAATATTTTGCATCAGTCTTTACGATGTAGGACACAATAAATACCTCAAAAGATAGCAGGTGCTTATGAGAGGAAACATCTTGTAACTATTTCTTATGGCAGAAACTAACTATTTGACAAATTAATGGGATTAGATGCAAACAAATCACCAAAAACAGACAGTTTTGGAAAAGCTCAAGAGATCATGCTGCCATACTTGCTGAGTTTTCCAACAATGTTTTTATTTTTGATTTCCATTATCTGCAGTTGCTTTCTCCTTTGTTTACACAAATAATGTGGCCTGATAGACTACAAAGGGTTTTACAGGAAGTGGCTGCAGTGGTAGTGGAGGAACATAGAACATTACAGCACCGTACAGGCCCTTCCGTCCTCGATGCTGCGCTGCCCTGTCATACTAATCTGAAGCTCATCCCACCTACACTATTCCATGTACAAGGAACTGGAAATATTTCAGAAATCACAGGGTTCTGGGAAGGTTCCAGAATATTGGAAAACTGCAAATGTGACACCCCTATTCCAAGAATGGTGGGGGTGGGGAGGAAAGAAAGAAAACATTAAAGTATAAACTAATTTCTTAACATTGGTCAACAGGAAAATGCAAGAATTCATTATTAAGGAAGAAATAGCAGGAAAAGCTTATTGCAATCAAACAGAACTAATGTCATTTAATAGAAGGGAAATAATTTTTTTTTATTTTAAAACAGATTTATTCACATACTTTGAGAATACAACAAACAATTGGTACAGGGGAACCATAACACCATAAGATATAGGAGCAGAATTAGATCAGTCAGCACTGACTCTATTCCACTATTCAAGTATTGCTGATAAGATTCTCAACCCATTCTCCTACATTCTACTCAATCCTTGAACCCTTACTAGTCAAGAACCTTCGAGGAGAAAGGAAGGACTGCAGATGCTGGAGATCAGAGCTGAAAATGCATTGCTGGAAAAGAGCAGGTCAGGCAGCATCCAAGGAGCAGGAGAATCGATGTTTCGGGCATGAGCCCTTCATTCCCGAAACGTCGATTCTCCTGCTCCTTGGATGCTGCCTGACCTGCTGCACTTTTCCAGCAACGCATTTTCAGTGCTAGTCAAGAACCTGTCGATCTGTCTTAAATATACAGAATGACTTGGCTTCCATGCCCTTAGGCATAATGAGCCCCACAGATTCACCACACTGAAGAAATTCCTCCTCGTCTCAGTTCCAAACAGTTGTCCCTTCACTCTGAAGCTGTGCCCTCCGGTCCTAGTCTCTCCTATTGGTGGAACCATTTTCTCAACACTCACTCTATCCAGACGTCTCAGTATTCGGTAAGTTTAAAAGGATGATGAGGTATCTCATTGAAACTGTCAATTATGGACCCAGAATCCTCAACCACTCCATGTGGCAAACTCTTCATCCCTATTTAGAAAATAGTCTTCCTACCAAAGTGCATAACTCTCCCCCTCTTCCATTTGCCTCTTCTTTGCCCACTCTCAGACTGTCGAAGGACTTCTACAGCCTCCCCTTTTCTTCAACACTACCTATCCCTCCATTTATCTTTCCCTATTTAGAAAATAGTCTTCCTACCAAAGTGCATAACTCTCACCCTCTTCCATTGTATTCCATTTGCCTCTTCTTTGCCCACTCTCAGACTGTCGAAGGACTTCTACAGCCTCCCCTTTTCTTCAACACTACCTATCCCTCCATTTATCTTTATATCATCTGCAAACTTAGCATCAATGCCCTCAGTTATTTCATTCAGATCGTTCATACATAATGTGAATTGTTGTGATCCCAACACTGACTCCTGTGGAACTTCACTTGTCATTCGCTGCTCCTGAAAAATACCCCTTTATCCCCACTTTGCCAGTCAACCAAACTTCTACCCACACCATTAATCCCACATTCCAAAAACAAACAAACAAAGTCTCTCAACAACTCATTCAGGGTTAACCCAAAATCACATGCCTCTGCCAGTTACCTTAACCTCTTCAACAATCCTGATACAGATTCCCTTGGTTCTCAAAGAGCTGAATAAAGCTGATAGCATCTCAGAATTAGAGAACGTTTGGGTCATAATATTCTTTAACTAAATCTATCAACTCTTGAAATATTTTAGTGACTGGTGCCTCAGGGAAAGTTAAACCCCTAATAATGGAAAATGGTGTGGGTCCACAAGTAGTCAGAAGAATTACTTGTCACTTTTCATTTGCCCCAATATCATATCCATGCCCCTCATGCTTTTATAAACCTCTACAAGGACACCCCTCAGCTTCCAACACTCCTGGAAAAACAGCCCCAGCATCTTCAGCCTCTCCCTATAGCTCAAATCCTCCAAACCTGGCAGCACCCTTGTAAATCTTTTCTGAACCCTTTCAAGTTCATTTGCCTGGAAAGAGTATCACATTTTTCATATACTGGGCCCTGTTTTCAACAGCAGGATTGAATGAGTCAGGTTTCCCAAATAAAGGCATGATGTTAGAAAGCTCACCCCAACCCCAACTGTTGTGGGCAAATTTTCTTCAGGGATACTGTTTTCTCTCCTCATTCTACCCTAAAATCACTACACACCAGTATCCCTCTACCGAGTCTCTTTATATACATGAGTGCAGTACACTAGCTCTGACCAGCCAGCTCCAAGCCAGCCCCTAAATTGAGGATGACTTCTGAATCTCCTGATTTTTTAATTTTTTTAAACAATTGCAAAACAGTTTACAAAAACTGTAAACATTGTATGCAGCTGTTAAAGAAACAGCAATTTTACAAGGGAAGGGAGCAGCAAAGCCAGGCCCCAAACCCTACGGTTCAACCAGTTTACAGGGAAGAGAGGACAAACGTCAAATCCCAGTTTCAAACAGGAAAAGACATCAACAATGACATTTGTACATAAAAAGCCAATCCAGTTACATAAAAACAGTACATACAATACAGATCCAGCAAGCCCACATCCCTCCCACCTTCTGGCCACTCTAAAGTAGCCTACCCCTCAGTCCACCCTGACATGTTTTGACCACATCTCTGACAGCCCACCCCGGTACTCACCCAGGGTGACAGCGAATCTCCTGTATTTTTTTTTTACCCCCACACGATTGCCTAACTGTGGTAGAGCTTTTGTTTCCCCTAGCATCCATGTTGTGTGTGTGCGCAGGTATGAGACACAGTCAAAGACACAAGGTGCACAAATCTTAGCTTAATAAGTTTATTAAAAATTAAACAATTACAAAACAGTTTACAAAAAAAAGTTAACATTTACAGCTGTATACAACAGCGATTTTATAAAGGGAGAGCAGCAAAACCCAGACCCAAACCCTACTGTTCAACCAGTTTACAGGGAAATGAGGACAAACCTCAAATCCCAGTTTCAAACA
>NC_057711.1:93888059-93888549 GCF_004010195.1 Chiloscyllium plagiosum
TTGCTGGAAAAGTGCAGCAGGTCAGGCAGCATCTAAGGAGCAAGAGAATCGATGTTTCAGGCATGAGCCCTTCTTCATTCCCGAAACGTCGATTCTCCTGCTCCTTGGATGCTGCCTGACCTGCTGCACTTTTCCAGCAACGCATTTTCAGCGCTAGTCAAGAACCTGTCTATCTGTCTTAAATATACAGAATGACTTGGCTTCCATGCCCTTAGGCAGTAATGAGCCCCACAGATTCACCACACTCTGAAGAAATTCCTCCTCATCTCAGTTCCAAACGGTTGTCCCTTCACTCTGAAGCTGTGCCCTCAGGTCCTAGTCTCTCCTATTGGTGGAACCATTTTCTCAACACTCTCTATCCAGACGTCTCAGTATTCAGTAAGTTTTTAGTGGGCGGCACGGTGGCACAGTGGTTAGCACTGCTGCCTCACAGCGCCAGAGACCCGGGTTCAATTCCCGACTCAGGCGACTGACTGTGTGGAGTTTGCAC
>NC_057711.1:93889352-93894051 GCF_004010195.1 Chiloscyllium plagiosum
TATCCATGCCCCTCATGCTTTTATAAACCTCTACAAGGACACCCCTCAGCTTCCAACACTCCTGGAAAAACAGCCCCAGCATCTTCAGCCTCTCCCTATAGCTCAAATCCTCCAACCCTGGCAGCACCCTTGTAAATCTTTTCTGAACCCTTTCAAGTTCATTTGCCTGGAAGGAGTATCACATTTTTTTCATATACTGGGCCCTGTTTTCAACAGCAGGATTGAATGAGTCAGGTTTCCCAAATAAATGCATGATGTTAGAAAGCTCACCCCAACCCCAACTGTTGTGGGTGAATTTTCTTCAGGGATACGGTTTTCTCTCCTCATTCTACCCTAAAATCACTACACACCAGTATCCCTCTACCGAGTCTCTTTATATACATGTGTGCAGTACATTAGCTCTGACCAGCCAGCTCCAAGCCAGTCCCTAAATTGAGGATGACTTCGGAATCTCCTGAATTTTTTTTTAAACAATTGCAAAACAGTTTACAAAAAAAACTGTTAACATTGCATACAGCTGTTAAAGAAACAGCAATTTTACAAGGGCAGGGAGCAGCCAAGCCAGGCCCCAAACCCTACAGTTCAACCAGTTTACAGGGAAGCGAGGACAAACGTCAAATCCCAGTTTCAAACAGGAAAAGACATCAACAATGACATTTGTACATAAAAAGCCAATCTAGTTACATAAAAACAGTACATACAATACAGATCCAGCAAGCCCACATCCCTCCCAGCTTCTGGCCACCCTAAAGTAGCCTACCCCTCAGTCCACCCTGACATGTTTTGACCACATCTCGGACAGCCCGCCCCGGTACTCACCCAGGGTGACAGCGAATCTCCTGTTTATTTTTTTTACCCCCACACGATTGCCTAACTGTGGTAGTGCTTTTGTTTCCCCTAGCATCCATGTTGTGTGGTGCAGGTATGAGACAGTCAAAGACACAAGGTGCACAAATCTTGGCTTAATAAGTTATTAAAAATTAAACAATTACAAAACAGTTTACAAAAAAGTTAACATTTACAGCTGTATACAACAGCGATTTTATAAAGGGAGAGCAGCAAAACCCAGCCCCAAACCCTACTGTTCAACCAGTTTACAGGGAAATGAGGACAAACCTCAAATCCCAGTTTCAAACATGAAAAGACATCAATGACATTTGTACATAAAGGGACATTTGAAGGGCTCATGCCCGCAACGTTGATACTCCTGCTCCTTGGATGCTGCCTGACCTGCTGTGCTTTTCCAGCAACACATTTTCAGCTTTGTACATAAAAAGCCAATTCAGTTACATAAAAACAGTAATACAATACAGACCCAGCAAGCCCCTGTCCCTCCCACCTTCCGGCCACTCTAAGGCAGCCCGCCCCTACGGGGCTCTCAGTCCACCCCATGCCCCTTCCAGTTCTCGGTCCACCCTGACACACCTCTAGGACAGCCTGCCCCAGTACCTGCCCTGGATGACAGCAAATCTTCTGTTTTTTTGGTCTTCTTTCCCCCCCCACTACTGCATAATTATAGTGCAGCACCCATGTTGTGTGGTGTGCAGGTGAGAGACAGTGAAAGACAAGGTGCACAAATCTTTATTCAGTTTAAAATAAAAAAAACAAACGAGATTTAAAGAACAATTACAAAGTTTACAAAGAACAATTAATATTTACAGCTGTATACAACAGCAATTTTACAAGGGAAAGGAGCAGCAAAGCCAGGCCCTAAACCCTACTGTTCAACCAGTTTACAGTGAGATGAGAACAAACCTCAAATCCCAGTTTCACATATGAAAAGACAGTGACAAAGACATTTGTACATGTAAAAGTGCATACAATACAGACCCAGCAATTCCCCATCCCTCCCACCTTCCAACCACTCTAAGGCAGCTTGCCCCTACTCACCTTCCGGTCTACCCTGACACACCTTTCGATCACATCTCGGACAGCCTGTCCCGATCATCCCTTCTTGGGACGACAGCGCTCAGAACAGCCTACCCACCATCTGGCTCTCAGGTCAGCTGGCATCAGGGTGGCCTACCCACCCTCTGGCTTTCAGGGCAGCCTACCAACCTTCAGGTTCACAGGATGGCCTATCCACCCTCTGGCTCGAGGTAACAGCTTTCAGGACGATCCATGAGCCTCCCAGCTCACAGTAAGACCTGCCAGACCCAGGAACACAAGACAGTGCAGGTGATAACCCAACAAACACCACAATACAGTTTGTACCAGAAAGGACTTAGTTTTTTGGCAACTCAGTCCAAATGTAGAGTCTTCAGAATACAGAGTCAATTCCCAGGAATGGAGTCAACTCCAGTTTACAAGGTGCATTGTCCAAAATGGAGTCCACTCCAAACTGCAGAGTCTACAACCAAGAGCAGAGTCCACTCCCAAAGGCAGCAAATATACATCCCCACAACACAGGTGTTCAGTGCCCGGAGTCCTGGCCCAGCCTTGGATAACCAGGCCCACTCACAGGAACGTAGTACATTGTACAGGTGCAGTTAACTCAGGGGTTTGATCCACTCCTGAGGGCAAGGTCTTCACCCAAACTCCAGGATACAGCAAGTGCTCTCCTCCCAGCACACAGGTGTTCAATCTTCAGAGGCCTAGTCCCAGGGCTAGGCCGCCCCACAGGTACAGCTCCTCTGGTGAAATGTCTGTCTTCCCCAAGGGCTCAGTCCAAAACACCAAAAACAGTGAAGATACACACACAAAAAAAGGAAACTAGAGTCCAAGGGCTAAGCCCCACCACAAAGTTAACATTTTCTTTTAACTTTGAGAAAAGGACAAAGTAGCATACTGGCTGTAACCAGCCAGTAAAACAATAATCCCCCAGTGAGAACTGAGTTACACCTGAAACACATTATGTGCATCAGGAGTTTAACAATCAGTCCTCACTAAAAGGAATGCCAGTTAACAAACTGGCTAAATAATTCAGCCAGTTCAGGAATCCAGTTGCCCCCTCCAAAACTAAAAGGGAAGCAGTAACACTAACTGTAACACCAGCCAGCAGAGAGTCAGTCCCCCTGAATTGAGAAGGCCTCTGAATCTCCTGTTTATAATATTTTATTCAACAAATTACAAAATAGTTTACAAAAAAAACAGTTAGCATTAACAGCTGTATACAACAGCAATTTTACAAGTGAGAGGAGCAGCAAAGCTAGGCCCCAAACCCTACCGTTCAACCAGTTTACAGGGAGATGAGGACAAACCTCAAATCCCAATTTCACATATAAGACAGTGACAATGACATTTGTACATAAAAGAACAGTCAAGTTACATAAAAAAATGCATACAATACAGACCAAGCAAGCCCCCATCCCTCCCATCTTCCAACCACTCTAAGGCAGCCCACCCCTACCCACCTTCCAGCTCTGTCCACCCCTTGCCCTTTCCAGTTCTCGGTCCGCCCTGACACCTTTTGACCACCTCTAGGATAGCCCACCCTGGTACCCACCCAGGGTGACAGCAGGCAAGATGGCCTCCCACCTTCACTAACCACTAACCACCCTCAGCATCTTTCGACCACCTCTGGCGCTGCCACCCCAGTACCTGGCTGTGGTGACAGCGCCGAGGACGGCTACTTGCCTTCTGGCTCTGTCTGCCCCTACGTACTGTTGGGCTCTCACCCACCCCGATACGCCATCCAGCCATTGGGCTATCCTGGCACACCTTACAGCCGACTCTAGGACAGCCCGTCCCCTTCCCTGGAACGATAGCGTGCAGGGTAGCCCACAAGCCTTCCGGATCTCAGCCTGCCCCTACGCACCTTCTGGTGCTCGGCTGCCCTGGCACACCTTTCGACCACCTCTAGGGCAGCCTGTCCCGATTACCCCTTCTTGGGACGACAGTGCTCAGAACGGCCTACCCACCATCTGGCTGTCAGGGCAATTGGCATCAGGGTGACCTACCCACCCTCTGGCTTTCAGTACAGCCTACCAACCTTCAGGTTCATAGGATGGCCTACCCACCCTCCTGAAAGCTGTCACCCCGAGAGCCGGACGACCCATGAGCCTCCCAGCTCACAGCAAGGCCTGCCAGACCCAGGGACACACAAGACAGTGCAAGTGATAGACCAACAAACACCACAATACAGTAAAGTACCAAAAAACAAGAGTCCTTTCTGGTCCACATTACAAATACAGAGCCTTCAAAATATAGAGTCCATTTCCAGAAATGGAGTCCACTCCAGTTTGAGGTGCATTGTCCAAAATGGAGTCCACACCAAACTGCAGAGTCCACTCCTGAAGGCAGCAAATGCACACCCCACAGCACACAGGTGTTCAGTTTCCATGGAGTCCTGGCCCAGCCTTGGAAAACCAGGCCCACTCACAGGAACATACTACATTATACAGGTGCAGTTAACTCACAGGGGTTTGGAGACTCGTGAAGGAAAGGTCTTCTCCCAAACTCCAAGATACAGCAAGTGCTCATCTCCAAGCACACACACAGGTGTTCAATCTTCAGAGGCCCAGTCCCAGGGCTAGATCTCCCCACAGGAACAGCTCCTCTGGTAAAATGTATGTCTTCCACAAGGCTCAGTCCAAACACCAATAAAAAGTGAAGACACATACAAAAAACAAAGAAAACTAGAGTCCAAGGGCTAAGCCCTACCACAAAATTAAACAGTGTCCTTTTCTCAAAAAAAGAGTAAAAAGAGAAAAGGAGTAACACACAGGCTGTAACCAGCCAGTGAAACAACAATCCCCTA
>NC_057711.1:93896228-93904023 GCF_004010195.1 Chiloscyllium plagiosum
ACACAGGCTGTAACCAACCAGTGAAACAACAACCCCCTAATGAGAACTGAGTTACACCTGAAACACATTATGTGTATCAGGGGTTTAACAATCAGTCCTCACTAAAAGGAATGCCAGTTAACAAACTGGCTAAATAATTCAGCCAGTTCAGTAATCAGGTTTCCCCCTCCAAGAAAGAGAAGCAGAAACCAACAGTAACATACTGACTGTAGTACCAGCCAGCACAGAGTCAATTCCCCTGAATTGAGAAGGCCTCTTAATCTCCTCTTTATTTTATTTATTTTCTTTTTAAATCAACCCCCACACTCCCGACTAACTGCGGTAGTGCTTATTTTTTCCCCACCACCCATGGTGTGTGTGTGCAGGTGGGAGACAGTGAGAGACACAAGGTGTGCGAATCTTTATTTAATTTCCACCACCAGGAAGAAAGGAAACCCGCGAGTGGCCAGTGACAAGCAGTGCCCTTCACATCAAAGGGCAAATCTGTGTGATCAAACAGTGAAGGGGAGGGCAGGGATTAAATCAAAATAGAGTTGGAGGGGGAAATACTCCACTCCACTCCACTCCCTGAACACCTCCAGGGTGTTGGTGGAGACCGCGTGCTCCTTCTTCAAATCTCCTGTTTATTTTATCTTTTTTAAATTTCTTTTTTTTTTCTTTTTCGGTTCTTTTTATTCCCCCACACTACCACCTAACTGCAGTAGTGCTTATTTTTTTCCCCAGCACTCATGGTATGTGTGTGCAGGTGTGAGACACAGTGAGAGACACACAAAGTGCACAAATCTTTATTCAATTTCTACCACCAGGAAGATAGGAAAACACCCGGGTGGCCAGTGACAAGCAGCGGTGTTGGTGGAGACCAATAAGCACTAACTGCGGTAGTGCTTATTTTTTTCCACATAATCCTTTTCTTGGGATTCGCAATCAATATGATTTTCCTAGTCCACTGCATAATTGAAGTCCCCCCGATTATTGTAATAGCATCTTACATCTCTTTTCGATGCTCTGATTTATTTTTTATGCTTCATCCTGCCTACTACAAGGAGGCTTGTACATAACTTCCATCAGGGTTCTTTTTTACATTTGTGGTTCCTTAACTCTACCTACACAGTTTCTATGATTTCTGACTCTATATCACTTCTTATCAAATTAATTTAGTTTTTTTTACTAATAAGACAATCCTGACCCCTCTTCCCACCTGTCTGTCCTTTCAACAAGATGTCTCATTTTGGACATCCCTACTCTCCTTGCAGCCACATCTCTGTGATATCACCAACACTGCACCTATCAACTTCAATCTGCAATCATTTACCTTGTTTCAGATATTACGTGCATTTATGTACAACACCCTCACTCCTGCATTTCTGTGCCCTTTCTCATAGATTCCGTATCTGCTATGTCTGAGTCTTTCCACACTCTGTCCTATTTAGAAAGCACCAAATGCTAGAGATCATAGTGGGTCAGGCAGTATTCATGGAAAGAGGGCAAGCTAACGTTTCAAGTCTAGATGACTCTTCTTGTCCTATTACTTGTTCTGGCAACTTTAATAACCTCTGCTGAGCCCTCCTCCCACTTTAATTTTTTGCAACTGAACCTACTGCGCAGTGTTTATTTTCAAGCCCCAATCTCTAGCAGATGGAGTGCATTTGAATTTTCATTGGACAATTGATAAGGTGTCACATAAAAGGTTATTGTACAAGGTAGGAGCTCATATTTTTACTGTTAACATATTAGCATGGAATGAAGATTTATTAACACAAAAGATAGAATGTCAGGATTAATGGATCTTCGCATTGGATAAATGTAACTAGTAGAATACCACAGGATCAGTCCTAGACCCTCAATTCATTATTATCTATAATAATAATTTGGGGGGGGGGAGCAGCAGAGTCAAATGTACGCAAATTTGCTGATGATCCAAAACTAGGTGGGACTATATGGAAACAAAAATTGCTGAAAAATCTTAGAAGGTCTGACAGCATCTATGGAGAGAAAGCAGAGTTAACATTCTGGGTTCAGTGACCCTTCTTTCCTGGACCCAAAAATATTAGCTCTGCTTTCTCTCCACAGATGCTGCCAGACCTGCTGAGTTTTTACAGCAATTTATTTTTTGTTTCTGACTTCCAGCATTCATAACTCTTGGTTTTGTTTTTAATTAGGTGAGAGAGAGCAAGTGATGAGGACGTAAGGAATCAGTGTGAGGATATAGATAGATTGAGTGAGTGGGCAAAAACTTAATAGATGGAGTTTGATAGATGGGTAGAAAATATCAAAATTCATTAAGCTAATTCCTAGGATGAAGGTATTAACTTGGGGCAGAGGAGACTGAAATGCAGCACAATAGAGATGTATAAAATTATAAGGGGCATAGACAAGGTATCCAGGAAGCATCAGTGATCAGGGGCATTGATTTAAGCACAGGAGGTTTAGAGAGGATGTGAGGACATATTGTTTCACCCAGAGGTGATGGGAATTTGGAACTCACTGCAGAAACCCTCTCAATATTTACACGTATTTAGATGTGCACTTGCAATGCCAAGGCATAGCCAATGGCCAAGTGTTGGAAAATGGAATGAGAATAATTCAAGGGTTGTTTTTGACCGGTTCAGACTCAATGGGCCAAAGGGCCTTTTTCATCTCTATGATTCATCACAAACAACTAAACAGCTTGGGCTTTTATTCACTGGAATTTATACACATGAGTGTTAATCTTATCAAAATGCACAAAATTCTGAGGGCCTTGAAAGAGTAGATGTTGAAAGCATGTTGGGGACACTCAGAAGTGAAGGATTTTTTTCTGTTAGAGGGCAGTGAGCATTTGAATTCTCAATGCCAGAGGGTTGAGGAGTCTACTGAAAAAAATTTAAAGAGGAGGTTGATAGATTTTTTAAAAATCAGAAGTTAGGGCTATGATGAGCTGGCATGAAAGAGGAGTTGAGGCTTGTGACAGTTTAGCCATGATATTGTTAAATGGCAGGGATGAGTGGCCTATTGATGCTAATTGGGATCAATTCAGAACTGATCCACCAGCTCAAACTTGGGCACCTATGAGGTGCTGTCATCCAGCAGCATCAGCAAATGTATTTGCAACCACAATTTGTATTCTCTGCCCACATATATCCCATTATACTATTGACATCCAGCTGAGGGATCAGCTTTGTTTCAATGAATAGTGCAGGAGGAGCACCAGGCAGACCTAAAAATGAATGTCAATTTGGTGGAGCTGCAAAGCTGGACCATATGAATTTTAAACAGTGAGAGCAGCATGGTATAAGCAAAGTTAAGTGATTCTAGCACCCAGGTATCTAATCAAAGCTCTGCATTCCTGCCAAGGACAGTGGTACAAAGACTATATTCCCACTATAGTAATAAAGATGTGCTTCATACTAAGGCATACCCTTAGCCAAGCTGTTTCAGTACGGCTACAACATGGCTACCCAACCATATGGAAAATTGACCAGGTGTGCCCTGGAGACAGAAAGAGGGACAAATCAAATTTGGGCATGTAGCAACCTATTAGTTCATTCTCAATTATCATCAAATTGTCAGAACTTGTCATCAACAGCGCTATCAAGTAGCAATTGCTGAACAGAGTTTGAGGCAGCACAATGGCAGAGTGGTTAACGTTGGCTGCCTCGCAGCACCATGGATCCAGTTTTGATTCCAGCTTGAGTGACTACTGTGTGGAGTTTGATGTTCTCCATGGGTTTCTCCCACAGTCAAAAATTGTGCAGCTGAAGTGGATTAGCCATGGTAAATGTGGCATTATGGGGATATGGCAGGGTTGGTGGAATGCTGTTTGGAAGTTTGGTACAAACTCAAAGGACCAAATGGCCCTGCTCTGCACTGTACAGATTCTATGAAAAGCCTGCATATTGATGCTTAGTTTGAGTTTTGCCAGTGCCACTTAGCTCCTGCCCTCATCAGAGTCTTGGTTCAAACAGGAATTCCAGAGGTGAGGGATGAGTGGCTAACCTTGACATTGAGGCAACATTTGATTGGGTATGGCATTGAGGAGACCCAGCAAAATTGGAGTCAATGAGCATAAGGGAGAAACTGTCTGCTGGTCAGAGTCACAGCTAGCACAAAGGAAAGTGATTGTGGCTGTTGGAGGTCAGTCATCTTAGCTTCAGGACATCTCTGCAGGAGTTCCTCGGGGTAGTGTCCTAGAAGTCCAATAATCTTCAGCTGCTTCATTAAATAATCTTTGCTGAATTCTGTGATTAGTAGTGGGATGGTAATGATAAATTACCCAGCATTTGGCCGTATTTGTAACAAGTCAGGTCATGAAACATACTATACATGCTGCTCGAGATGGATAATATCTAGGTTTTGGGCTGAGGAATATCAAGTAATATTTGTGTGTCAGGAAAATGACCATCTCTAGCAAGACACAGTCTAACCATTCTCCTTTGACATTCATTGGCATTGCCATCACTGAATCTTCCCCTATTCATGTCCTCGGGGTTACGATTGTCCGTCATCTACAAGGCACAAGTCAGCAGTGAGATGGAATATTCCCTACTTGCCTGAATGACAGCATCTCCAACAATGTTCAAGAAACTCATCATTATCCAGAACAAAGCAGTGTACTTGAATGGCATCACATCCATTCATACAAACAACAATTGTCTCCACTGCTACAATGACAGCAGACAGTCCTATTCTCCAAGCAGCTACTCACTGTGCCCAGTTACAGGAAGAATATTGTCAAGCTGGAGAGAGTTCAGAAAAGATTTATTAGGATGTTGTGAGTTATGGAAGGTTTGAGTTATAAAGAAAGGCTGAATAGGCTGGGACTTTTTTCACTGGAGTGTAGGAGGTTGAGAGGGGACCAGATAGAAGTTTATAAAATAATGATTTGGAAATGTCGGTGTTGGACTGGGGTGTACAAAGTTAAAAATCACACAACACCAGAGTCTAGTCCAACAGGTTTATTCAGAAGTGCTAGCTTTCGGAGTGCTGATCCTTCATCATGTGGTTGTGGAGTATAAAGTCGTAAGACACAGAATTTATAGAAAAAGTTAAGTGTGATGTAACTGAAATTATATATTGAAAAAGACCTGGACTGTTTGTTAAGTCTCTCATCTTTAGAATGAACATGATGGTTTCAGTTCTTTCATATGTAAATTGCAGAACTTTTTAAAAGTTACATTCTCAAGTGAACTTTAACGATTGGTGTCATGTCGGCCCAGATAATGTGTCCTCTTATTCCGTAACTGTGTTCTACATTTCCCCACTAGTAGAAACATTTTCTCAACATCTAACTTGTCAAGCCACTTCAGAATCTTGCATTTTTCAATATTACTCTTTCAAAACCCTGAAGTATTCTTCCAACAATTCATTTAAGTTGGGTGGTGCTTATGACACTCCTCAGACCTTTACACCCTTATGCAACAGCAATCCCTTTCTAACAACATTGTGCGTATATGTATAGCAGTTGGATTGCAGGTTTAAGCAGGTAATTCATCTCTACCTTCTCCAGGGCATTTAACCATAGGCAATAAATACCCAGTAACTTCACATTTCATGAATGAATAAAAGAGAATCCCTGATTTTCAACTATCTCCCTCATCATAATTATTGGTCATCATTCTACTCCAAACATTACACATCTAGTTTTACGCCTCCACCAATCACTGCCAACAACTCACCCTCAAATTCTATCTTGTAACTATCTCCCTACACCTGGTGTACCTCTCCCTCCTCTGGCCTGCCTGATTGTGGAAGATTCTCCTTGTGTTCTGAAAATCTGTGCTATTTACTTCCCATCCTCACAACCCATCCATCATTCAACCACCAAAATCAGGATCTTGACATCTGAATTATACGTCAGAAATATTTTTTCACATGTTATAATGATATCATGGAATGGTGGCACAGTGCTTAGCACTGCTGCCTCACAGCGCCAGAGATCCGGGTTCAATTCCCGCCTCAGACAACTGTCTGTGTGGAGTTTGCACATTCTCCCCATGTCTGCATGGGTTTGCTCTGGTTTCCTCCACAGTCCAAAGATGTGCAGGTTAGGTGAATTGCCTGTAGTGTTAGTTGAAGGGTTAAATATAGAGGAATGGGTCTTGGTGGGTTGCTCTTCGGAGGGTCCGTGTGGACTTGTTGGGCTGAAGAGCCTGTTTCCACACTGTAAGTAATCTAATCTAATCAACATAAATAATGTTGATGTAACTGGTCACATGATTTCCCTCTTTCTGATGTCAGCCAAATCTTAAACACTACATTTGGGAGTTATATTTGCAAACCAAGTGCAGATCTAAGTCAAGAGGTGTTGTCGTTTATAAGGAGTTGAAGCACCTTTTTTAGAGATAAAGAGAAAGCAGCATTAGCGACCATGTAATATAACAGTATTGTTTTAAACATGACAAATCTCTTTCAAATCTCCCTAAACCTACATGAATTAATCTCCATTTATCTCCCAATTTAATTTCTTTATCAAACTGCTCTCTGATTTTCATTAGTTGAAATGGAGTTACATGCTAATCTCTATCATATGTAATCAATGTTTTTTACAGTTTGATTTGTATTTGTAAGATTTTTTGGTGTTTATGATCTTCATTTCTTTGTAGGTCAACAGCATTTCAGCTTTGGTTGGAAAAGATTTTACTCACAGTTCTGCCAACCTTATCCAGTTTGATCCAGGTAGATTTCAATTGTTAAAGATAAAGATATTAAAATGATTGTGTTGAATGACACATTGGATGACCCTCAGAAGATTTCAAGTTGTAATTTCATTGGGTGTAACTGTCATGGTTGTTTGGAATCATGGTGGTCACCTGGTGATGTGCAGATGTACAGAATGATCTCTCCAGGAGCATGTGTGAATTAAATGGGCTCAGCATGGCCCTTATGGTTAGCACAGACTAGTGACGAACAAAGATTAAAAAAAAGGAATCCACCAGTGAGAAATGCAATATGTAGTGTTGTATGGGGAATAGAATTACTTGATCTCAGCTCAGATAAACTAATAGCCATATATTGCTGAAAAAAACAATTCGTCAAAGCTTTTAATCTTTCACTTATCAGGACAATTCACACAAATTTCAAAGTAAAGGAAATAGAAGATTTTTTCTTTGATGGGAAAGTGCTGATTGTTTGGCAAGTGGACTCTTGTTGATAAGGTTGCTACCATGTTAGATGATGACTCACAATTATCTGCCAAGCTTTGTTTACATTGAGATTAGGCTGGTTGACTTCAATTGGTCAAGGTATTGCTCTGAGAAATGAATCAGAAAACAGCAACCATCTCATTTGTTGAGTCAAAACAGACTCCCTGCTCACTGGGATAGTACACTGAAAATCAAGTCCAACTATTCCCAGAAGCATCACATGAGTTCAATAGTTTAGAAAGGTGCATGTTTCTGTTCTTAACAAGTATGACGGTAAAGACAAGCCAGGGAACTATAGACCGGTGAGCCTGACCTCAGTGGTGGGCAACTTGTTGGAGGGAATCCTGAGGACAGGATGTACATGTATTTGGAAAGGCAAGGATTGATTATGGATAGTCAACATGGCTTTGTGCGTGGGAAATCATGTCTCACAAACTTGATTGAGATTTTTGAAGAGGTAACAAAGAGGATTGATGAGGGCAGAACAGTAGATGTGATCTATATGGACTTCAGTAAGGCGTTCGACAAGGTTCCCCATGGGAGACTGATTAGCAAGGTTAGATCTCATGGAATACAGGGAGAACTAGCCATTTGGATACAGAACTGGCTCAAAGGTAGAAGACAGAGGATGGTGGTGGAGGGTTGTTTTTCAGACTGGAGGCCTGTGACCAGTG
>NC_057711.1:93904546-93956043 GCF_004010195.1 Chiloscyllium plagiosum
TCCAGAACTAGAGGGCATAGGTTTAGGGTGAGAGGGGAAAGATATAAAAGAGACCTAAGGGGCAACTTTTTCACGCAGAGAGTGGTACGTGTATGGAATGAGCTGCCAGAGAATGTGATGGAGGCTGGTACAATTGCAACATTTAAGAGGATGGGTATATGAATAGGAAGGGTTTGGAGGGATATGGGCCGGGTGTTGGCAGGTTGGACTAGATTGTGTTGGGATATCAGGTTGGCATGGACGGGTTGGACTGAAGGGTCTGTTTCTATGCTGTACATCTCTATGACTCGAAGTATGACTATTATTATATATGAATAGATACAAACTACAGATAAATAATTATGACTGACAACATATAACTCTGCTAGTTAAAATTCGAATCCATGTATAAAACTCACCCTCCACAAACACACAGACTGACACTAAAACATGGGTGTTAGAGTCCTTTTTTCAGCAATATTCTAGTTCTGTGCTAATGAACAATTAAAATTACTATGTAGCATGTTTAGTTTGGAGGAAGTAATGTGTGATGAGACCATACCATAATATCAAAGAATACTGGAGTTGTTTTTGCAACTAATTAGCCTAGTCTGTCCAGCAAGGAAATTTTGCTGGTACATGAGTTGGGCATGAATAATTCCACTTTGCTTCGACAAGACAAGCCAATTTTCTAAGTGAGCGCTGTTCATGTTGAATCTTGGCAACCAGAAAACTATATCAGTAAATTGCTCTCAAATATCAGTCATTCTTCACACTGAAGTATCTCCTCAATTGGAATCCATGTTTTGTGGTCAGATTTAACATTCAATGGCATCACCATTGCCTAACCCCCATTAACAAGATTCTGGGAGTTACCATTCAAAAGAAACTTAACTGTACTAGCCATATAAGTACTGTGGCTACAGACCAGATCAAAGACTAGGAATCCTGAAGTAAGTAACTTGCCTCCTGATTCCCCAAAGTCTGCCTACTATCTGCAAGGTACAAGTCAGGAATGTGATGGATTGCCTAGATTAATACAGTTCCAAAAATACTCAAGAAACTCTATGCTGTCCAGGACGAAATAACAAACTTTAACATTGTCTCCCAGAAACTTTAACATTGTTAGCCAGAAACAGAGGCAACAATGTGTATTGTTCACCACAGTAATTCACCAAGGTTCCTTCAATAACATCTTCCAAACCCAGAAGCATTACCACATTTCTGGGTGTGCAAATCTGAAAGTTCCCCTCCAAGCCACACACTATCCTGACCCAAACTACATTACCATTCCCTCACTGTTGCTAGGTGAAAATCCTGCAATGCTTTCCTTTGTATCTGTAATCCAAATGCTTACTGCAGTTCAAGAAGACAGCTCACCCCACCTTCTCCAGGGCAATTAGGGATTAGCAATAAATCCTGGCCCAGCCAGTGATGCCCACATTCTATGAAAAATGCTGGTGTGTACTTTCAGGAGGTGAGATTCTGTCCATTCAATGCACATTTCAAAAATTGCCCCACTTATTTAATATCATCTAACACAATTAGAATATTATAGAAACATATTAAGGTTTTTGAATATTTAGAGGCTTTTTTTTACCACCCTGCTGTTGACATCTAATTTTGGATACAATATATTTGTACTATTTTATCATCATTCTGCTTGGAATTTTCTTTTTTGTGCAGGTGTGTCAGTGAAGAGTTGGAATATAGTCATTACTAATGACAAATTGGAAGAAAATGAGGAAACATTTGAAGTTTTACTAACATTGCCAATCAATGCAGTTCTTGGTGCAAAGGCAAAGATATTGATTAAGATCATTGATGGAGAAAAAGGTAAAGCATAAATTGCTTGGTATGAAGTCTCCTTCTCCAAGTCAATATTTATTATATTTCTACACCCTTTCTTGTGTCATAGATCGCTGCAATCTTGCCTTCATGAATGACAGAAATGAAGAGAATCCACCAGGCAGAGTGCTGAGAGAGAGACTAGCTTCAGGTTCCTCGACCTCCCCTAATCTCAAGAGTAACAGTAGCCTAGTGGAAGGAATGGCAATGACTAACTTGCATGAAGACTTGAAAAAGTCCCAAGGGGATGTGATGCAGCAGTTCCCTCTGAAACCACCCTCCAAGAAGAAACTAATGGTAACTGAAAATTGAGGAAAATGGTCAGCAATGATCCTACAATGTGTTAAGATTTTAGACACATTTTAAAATTTCTTTAAACAGTACAGCAGAAATTCGCATTAGGCTTTAGTTTTGTGTTTGAATCACTTTGAATTGGTTGGTTCTTATTTCTTGGACTGACAGTAGGCTTCTATAAATGCCATCATAAATCTTGGATAGAAAAAATCAGCACATACTGTATTCAGCTATCCACCTTTCAATGACCCCATCTTTTTGACAGAAAGTCTTAAAGTTACATGTTTCCTGAAAGAAAAAAATAACTCTTGACTCACAGCCTATTTTAATGTATTGATTGAGGGATAAATATTGACCAAGGTATCTGCACGCAGCATTTTGTCTGTAATACAGTAGAGTATTGGCCTTCTCTTCTGTCCTGGATTGGGATTTGAATATAGAATCTTGGAACAATGTGTTTAGAATTGTTTTTTAATATTGTATGTGATGTCAGTAATACTGGCTGGACCAGCATTTGTTTCCTATCCTTGATTGCCCTTGGACTGATTGGCTTGCTGGGGTCATTGGGGATGGCACTGTTGGGGCTAAATTAATTAGATATATTCTAGAGGGAGCTAGACATATGGCAGAGTCATGCACCCATTTTCTATTTTTCTATTTTTCTAAGAATCAACCTCATTACTGTGGGTCAGTCAAGGTAAGGATGGCAGATTTCCTTCCCTAAAGGACATTAATGTGGATTTTTACAATAGTTAGTTGGATAATTGGCATGGCACTTTACTGACACTATGTTGCAATGTTAATAACTGAATGTAAATTACACTAACTACTGTGATAGGAGCTGAAAACAGCTTGAGGCGTGAGATTGTTATTCTAGTGGCATAACTATGGTATTACCATCTCCCCAGAGAATGCTGATGATAAACTGATGCGAAGTACTTTCTGCGAAAGAAAATACAGAAGACTTCCTTTGTAATTGATTAAATTTAAAGCTAAGACTTTAACATCATAGGAACATTGAAAATAGGTGTAGGAGTAGGCCATTTGGCCCTTTGAGCCTGCACCACCATTCAATATGATCATGGCTGATTATGCAATTTCAGTATCCTATTTCTGGTTCCTCTCCATACCCCTTCATCCCTGTAGCTGCAAGGCCACATCCAGCACCGTCTTGAATATGTCTAATGAACTGGCCCCAACAGCTTCCTGTGGGAGAGAATTCCACAGGTTCACAACTCTAAGTGAAGAAATTCTTCCTCATCTCAGTCCTGAATGGCTTACCCATTACTCTTAGACTATAACACCTAATTTTGGATTTCCCCAACATCAGAAACATTCTTCCATGTCTAGCCTGTCCAGTCACAACAGGATTTTGCATGTTTCAATGAGACCCACCCTTCATTCTTCTAATTTCCAGCAAGTACGAGCTCAGTCGATCCAGTCTTTCCTCATATGTCAGTCCTGCCATCCTGGGAATCAGTCTGGTGAATGTTCGCTGGATTCCCTCAATAGCAAGAGTGTCATTCCTCAGACTAAGGGACCAAAACTGCACAAAATACTCCAGGTTTGGCTTCACCAAGGTCCTGTATAACTGCAGCAAGAGACATCCTTACTCCACTATGAAGGCCAGCATGCCATTAGCTTTCCTCACTGGCTGCTGCACCTGCATGCCAAACTTCAGCAACTGTTCCACCATGACACTCCGGTCTCATTGCACCTCACCTTTGCCTAAGCTGCCACCATTCAAAAAAAACTCTGCCGCCTTGTTTTTGCGACCAAAGTGGGCGACCTCACATTCATTCACATTATGTTGTATTTGCCAAGTATTTGCCCACTCAGCCAGTCTATCCAAGTCACCCTGCAGTCTATTAGCATCCACCTCACAGAACAGACTGCCAACCAGGTTAGTGTCATCTGCACGTTTGGAGATATAGCATTCAATTCCTTCATCTAAATCATTAATGTATATTGTGATCAACTGGGGTCCAGCACTAATGCCTGCCTTTCTGAAAAGGACCCATTTATTCCAGTTCTCTGCTTCCTGTCTGCAACCAGTTCTCTTTCAATGTCAATACATTACCTCTTATACCATGAGCTTTAATTTTCCTGACTAATCTCTTGTGTGAAACTTTGTCTAAAGGCTTTTGATACAGATACAGATACACAACATCTACTGATTCACCCTTGTCCACGCTGCTGATTATATCCTCAAAACATTCCAGAAGATTTGTCAAGCAAGATATTCCTTTAGTGAATCCATGCTGATGAGGGACAGTTCAATCTCCGCTTTCCAAATACTCAGTTATTACATCCTCAATAATTGACTCCAGCATTTTCCCCACCACTGATGTCTGGTTAACCAGCCTGTAATTCTCCATTTCTCTCTCCCTCCTTTTATAAGAGTAGAGTTACATTAGCTACCCTCCAGTCCACTGGAACTATTCGAGTCTACAGAATGCTGGAAAATGATCAGCAATAGCATACACTATTTCTCAGGCCACTTCCTTAAGTACTCTGAATTGCACAGCATGACTCTCTGGGGACTTCCTCGCTTTTAATCCAATTTCCCGAATACCATTTCCTGAATAATAAGAATTTCCTACAGTTCCTCCTTCATGTTTGACCCTTTGCCCCTGGCATTTCCTGAAGATTATTTGTGTCCTCCTTAATGAAGACAGATCCAAAGTATTTATTCAACTGGTCTGCTACCTCTGATGTCCATTATGAATTCACCTGATTCTAACTACAATGGACCGATATTTGTCTTCACCAATCTTTTTCTCTTCACATATCTGTAGAAGCGTTTACAGTCCATTTTTATGTATTCCGCAAGCTTGTTTACATTCTATTTTCTCCTTTTGAATTCAACCCTTTGTCTTCCTCTGCTGAGTTTTAAATTTCTCCTTCTCCTCAAGTTTGCTGCTTTTTCTGGCCAATTATTTGCCTTCTCTTTGGTTTTAACACTATCTCTAATTTCCCTTGTTAGCCATGGTTGGGCCACCTTCCTGTTTTACTCTTATACCAAATACATTTGTTGAAGTTCATCCATATGTTCTTTAAATGTTTGCCATTGCCTATCCACCATCAATCTGTTCAGTATCCTGTCTCATACCATCAGAGTTAGGACTCTTTAGTTTCAGGACCCTAGTTTTAGATTTAATTGTGTCACTCTCCATCTTAATGAAGAATTCTGCCATATTATGGTAATTCTTCTCCAAAGGATCTCACTCCACAATGTTGCTAATTGATCCTCTCTCATTACACAATACCCAGTCTAGGATCACTTGCTCTCTAGTTCGTTCCTTGACACATTGATTGAGGCAACTCGCTCTCATACATTTTAAGAAATCCTCCTCAATCGCATTGGTTAGTCCAATCAATGTGTAGATTGAATTCACCATAATAACTGCTGTACCCTTACTGCATGCATCTCTAATTTCCTGTTTATTACAATCCCCAACATCACAACTACTGTTTGGTGGTCTGTATTCAACTCTCATTAACATCTTTTTCCATTTTGTGTTCCATAGCTCCACCCACACTGATTCCATGTTGTTCAGGCTGGTGTTCTCGCTAACTATTGTGTTAATCTCCTCCTTAACCAGCAACACTGCCCACCTCCCTTTCCTTTCTGTCTACCTTTCCTGAAAATTGAATAACCTTGGGCATTGAGTTGCCATCCTTAGTCACCCTAGGTGTCTATGGTCTCAATTCCATCATATCTATTAATAACTGTCTGTGCAGTAAATTCATCCACTTTATTGCAAATGCTCATCGGAATGAAACACAGAGCCATTTTTTAAAAAACATTTATTGGGCCACTTAGAATCATGGTCTAATGTGGCCTTTTTTGATTTTTTTGTCTTTGGTTTCTCTGCTTTCCACTTTCATTTCTCCCCTCCGTCTTTTGTTTCTGTCCCCACTTTACTTCCCTCCACCTTCCTACATTAATTCACCCCATTATATTAGTTTCAACCCTCCTCAACAGCATGAGCAAACACTGCCGCTAGGATATTGGTTCCATTCCTACCCAGGTGCACACTGTTCAGGTTGTACTAGTCTCATCTCCCCCAGAAACAGTTCCAATGTCCCATGAATTTGAATCCCTCCCTCCAGTGCCATCCCTTAAGCCAGCTTGCCATTCTTACTCTGATTGGCACGTGGCACTGGTGGCAATCTTGAGATTACTATCTTTGAGATCCAACGTTTTAGTTTAACTCCTAACTCCCTAAAGTCATCTTGTAGGACCTCATTCTATTTTTTAAAATCTGTATCATTCGTGTCTGTATGCACCACGACAGTTGGCTGTTCACCATCCCCCTCCAGAATGTCCTGCAGCCACTCCGAGACCTCCTTGACCCTTGCATCAAGGAGGCAGCATACTATCCTGAACTCACATTTGCAGTCGCAGAAATGCCTATCTATTCCCCTTACAGTTGAATCCCCTATGACTATGACCCTGCTACTCTTTTTCCTGCCCTCCTGTGCAGCCAAGCCAGCCATGTTGCCATGAAACCAATTGCTGCTGATTTCCCTGGTGAGCCATCTCACTCAACAGTTTCCAAAACTGTACTGTTTTGCCTTCCGCATTGTACGCTTCACCGAGCAATGAGAATTTTAAAGGCAATTGATAAGAATCCAGCAAAAGTCCAGTTTATTCATGTTGGCAGCAGTTCATTTTGGATATTTGTGATTTTTAATAATCTATTTTGAAATTTGTGTGGAGACATAGTTACTCATCCAGCCTCCAGTGGAGAATTGATTCCTTATGAGTTAATGTCTATGTGTAGAATAAGGGTTTAAAATTCTTTATGGGAAAAATATTTTCCAGTTATTGTTTATAATATCTGTTTATGGATTTAATAATGTTTTTGCTCCTTTTAATCTCCTAGACTTCAAAATTATGTTTTATCTTAGTGGTTGGAAAGGACATTGCCTTCATTGCTCAGATCTTTGGGTTGGGACGTTAAGGTTGCACAGGATGTTGGTGAGGCCTCTTCTGGAGTATTGTGTCCAGCTTTGGTCTCCCTCTTAGTGGAAGGATATTATTAAGCTGGAGAGGGTTCAGAACCAGCTTAATAATCAGGTTAATCTATATTCGGCTGTTGCAGGGAATGGAGGGTTTGAAGTATAAGGAGAGGCTGGATAGGCTGGGACTTCTTTCATTGGGCATAGGAGGTTGGGAAGTGATCTTATAAAAGTATATAAAATCATGAGGCATATAGATAAATTGAATGGCAGGTATCTTTTCCCTAAGTTAGGAATTTCAAGACTAGGGGATAAGAGGAGAAAGATCTGAAAAAAGAAATGAGGGGCATTGTTTTTTTTACACAGAGAGTGGTTTATGTGTGGAATGAATTTCCAGACGAAATGGTGGATGCAGGTACAGTTACAAAGTTTAAAAGATGTTTACATAAGTAGAGGAACCGGTTACTAGTGGTGTGCCATAAGAATCTGTTTTGGGACCACTGCTGTTTGTCATTTTTATAAATGACTTAGACACAGGCATAGGTGGATGGATTAGTAACTTTGCAGACGACACTAAAATCAGTGGAGTAGTGGACAGTTTGGAAGAATGTTACAGGTTGCAAGGAGACTTGGATAAACTGTAGAATTGAGCTGAGAGGTGGCAAATGGAGTTCAAAGCAGCTAAATGTGAGGTGATGTACTTTGGGAAGAATAACAGGAAGGCAGAGTACTGGGTCAATGGAAAGATTCTTGGTAGTGTGGATGTGCAGAGGGATCTTGGAGTCCATGTACATAGATCCCTGAAAGTTGCCACCCAGGTAGATAGTGCTGTTAAGAAGGCATACGGTGTGTTAGGTTTCATTCGTCGAGGGATTGAGTTCCAGAGCCGCAATATCATGTTACAACTATATAAAACGCTGGTGCGGCCACCCTTGGAATATTGTGTGCAGTTCTGGTCCCCATATTTCAGGAAGGATGTGGAAGCATTGGAAAAGGTGCAGAAGAGATTTACGAGGATGTTGCCTGGTCTGGAGGGAAGGTCTTATGAGGAAAGGCTGAGAGACTTGAACCTGTTCTCATTGGCAAGAAGAAAGCTAAAAGGGGATTGATAGAGACATACAAGATGATCAGAGAATTAGATAGGGTAAACAGTGAAAGTCTTTTTCTTAGGATGATGACATCAGTGTGTACGAGGGGGCATAACTACAAATTGAGAGGTGATAGATTTAAGACAGATGTCAGAGGCAGGTTCTTTATGCAGAGAGTGGTAAGGGCATGGGATGCACTACCTGATAATGCAGTCAACTCAGCCACATTAGGGATATTTAAACAATCCTTTGATAAGCACATGGATGAGTTTGGGATCGTGTAGGGGGACGAGCTGAGAATATTCACAGATCGGCACAACGTCAAGGGCTGAAGGGCCTGTTCTGCGCTGTATTGTTCTATGTTCTATGAATAAGAAATTTTTGGAGGGATATAGGTCATAAACAGGCAGGTGGGTGTACTTTAGTTTGGGGTTATGGTCAGCATGGATTGCTTGGACCAAAGTATTACTCTGTGACATAATGCACAGTCTAGACAGTTAGTTAGCAGTTGATGCAATAAATGTTAGTACATTGAAGAAATGTGATATTAGCAAAACAGTGCTACTTTTAAAGAGGGTTTAGGAACAAAACAGCCCAAGAGTTAATATTGACAACTCTTTAGAGGGTGTAGGACAAATTGAGAACACTTGAAAAGACAGGCAAATGGGATTCTTGTATTTACCAGTGGAACATGGGGACATAGGATGTGGGGCATGAGCAGGCCATTAAGCCCTTCATGTTTGCTCCACCATTCAATAGGATTCTGGCTCCTCTCTTTATGGTCTCAACTCCACTTATTCATCTGTCTCCCATAATCTTTAAATAAATTGGTGATCCTTGATTTTTTTGTACATCACTAGTGAGGCGTTAGCTTGAGTATTATTCTGGATAGCATACTAAGAAGTTAGGACTACAGAGTGGATTTTCTCGCATGGTACCAACAATCAGAGATTACAGAGGCTGGAAAAGCTAGGATTGTTTTCTTTAGAGCAATGGAATAAGTAAAGTGATACAGTTTCTTGTGACAGACAGGACAGTAATGATAAAACACAGATCTAAGGTAACTGGTGAAAAAACAGGTCAATGTGAGGAAATATTTCATTCTCGAATAATCCTGACAGTGAGGAAGGAGGCCATTCAGCCCATTGAGCCCACACTTGCCTTCTGAAGAGCATCCTACCCAGATCCACCACCCAACCCCATCCCTCTACTGCTGCATTTCGCATGGCTAACCACCTAGCCTGGTCTAAAACGTTGTTGGAAATTAAGGTCCCTTTAAAACAGATTTTTTTCTAGTATTTCCTAGTACCTAGCCTGTATACCCCTGGACACAATGGGGATTTAGCATGGTTAATCAACCTAAGCTGCATATCTTTAAACTGTGGGAGGAAACTGGAACACTTGCACGAAACCCATGTAGACACTGGAACAACATACAAACTCCACACAGACAGTTGCCGAAGGCTGGACATGGGTCCAGGTACCTGGCTCTGTGAGGTAGCAGTGCCAACGACTGCTGCCCCATAACTCGATGACTCCCTGTCGAGAATTGTCTATGACACTATCATGTTCTTATGTCTGAAAGAGAAGTGGAATCATATTCAAAGACCACTGCAGAAAGGTATTAGATAAATCTTTGGCTGCACCTTGATTTGAGGATAATGTCTACTCAGACTGAGAGTTTCTGAGAGTCTTCATGTAATTGAAAAGGCAAATTCCCAACCTGCAGATCTTTGGTCACATGGAACAAGATTATCCAGAGGTAGTGAAATCTGAAGAGAAGGATCCGCTTCCTTCTCTTTCCTTAGATGTGCAGGTTAGGTGGATTGGCCATGGTAAATTGCCCATAGTGTTGAGTGACGTGCAGGTTAGGTGCATTAATCTGGGGTAAATGTAGAGAAGTAGGGGAATGGGACTGGTGGGTTACTCTTCGGAGGGTCTGTGTGGATTTGTTGGCCAAAGGGACTGTTTCCACACTGTAGGGATTCTATAAAAAAAATTCTATAAATTCTTTTCATCTAATTCTCTACCTCTTAATGATAATTGAAAAAAAAATGAAATGGAAACCTGCGACAGGGTGATGGTAAAAGAGTGAGTCTATTGGATATAGTCAGAAGTCACACAAGACCAGGTCATGGTATAACAGGTTTATTTGAAATCACAAGCTTTCAGAGTGCTGTCCTTTGTCAGATGAAGGCACTTTCACATCATCGCTAATAGGATATATGTACTGAAAGATCAGTACAGACTTAATGGAGTGAACAACCTATCCAAAGCTGTATCATTCTCTGATTCCTTGATCTGATGATTTAGTAAATGTCTGCTACACTCTGTATTTAATTGCTATGTCTGGTAAATTTTAAAATGATTTTACATCTAAATTGTGTTGGATCCAGTCAATGGTATGACACTTAGCGTCCATCCAAGTTCTTTTTAAAGGGTGTGAGGTTACACATTTCAATACCCTCCCAGGTAGTGCACTCCAGACCCCTGCCATTCTTTGTTTGAAAAGAAACTTTTCTTGAAATCTACTCTAAACCTCTTACCTTTCACCTTAAAATTATGTCCCTTTGCTATTAGTCAATATTTTCAATTTAGAGTGGAAACAGCCTGTATTTGATCTCAGTATTGGAGTTCTGACCTTGAACAGGAAATTAAGGCCATGAACACATACAATCATTCTGCCAGTTTTTACTTTCTCACCACTAAATCATTTAACTTTCCTGGTCTAAAAAGCTGTTGGAAATTCAGGTGCCTTTAAAACTGGATGTTTCTAGTATTTCCTGTGTAGCAGGAGACCAGATTATACTGTTGCTACCAAGATAATTAGCCTTCCTCAAATAAATTTCTAGTAAATAAAGGCAAAAGGAAAGTATAAGAAAGTTCACCACAAGAATCATCAGGATCACCAAGATCACAACACAGCATTGACTATAAGACATGGGAGCAAAAGTACTCCATTTAGCCCAATGAACCTGCTCCGGTATTTTATTAGATCATTGCTGATCTGATCACCTTCAACTCCAACTTCCTGCCTTTTCCCAAGACCATTGATTTCTTAAAAGTCTGTTCTATCTCATCCTTGAATATACTTAATGACCAAGTTTCAGTAGTCCTCTATGGTAAAGAATTCCACAGATTCACAATCTTTTGAGAGAAGAAATTCCTCCTCATCTCTGTTTTAAATTTGTCATCACTTAATCTGAGGTTATGCTCTCTGATCCTAGGTTGTCTCACAAGAAGAAACAACCTTCCTGCATCTACGGTCATTTCCTATCAAGCCCTTTGAGAAGCAAAATCAGAAATTGCAGAAAAAAACTCAGCAGGTCTGGCAGCATTTGTGGAGAGAAATCAGAGTTAATGTCTTGGGTTGAGTGAGCCTTCCTCAGAACTTCTATTAAATCCTTTAAGAATCTTGTATGTTTCAATCAGGTTTCCTCTTAATCTTCTAATTTCCAATTGAGTACAGGCCCAACCTCTCCTCTCCTTTGGAACTTTTCCAAAATCTGAGGATTATTGGAAGATTACTACCAGAAAATCCATTATCTCTGTAGCTACCTCCTGTAATACTGAGGATACATCCCATTTGGTACAGGGATTAGATTACTTATAGTGTGGAAACAGGCCCTTTGGCCCAACAAGTCCACACCGACCCTCCGAAGAGCAACCCACCCAGACCCATTCCCCTACACCTAACACTACGGGCAATTTTAGCATGGCCAATTCACCTAACCTGCACATCTTTGGACTGTGGGAGGAAACCGGAGCACCTGGAGGAAACCCACGCAGACACAGGGAGAATGTGCAAACTCCACACAGATAGTTGCCCGAGGTGGGAATTGAACCCGGGTCTCTGGCGCTGTGAGGCAGCAGTGCTAACCACTGTGCCACCATGCCACCGATTCTTAGACCGAATAACTTCTGCAACATTTGCTCTCAAGTGAAAGTTATTATTTTAATTCCTGTGCTTTTTCCTCTTGTGTATTTAGTAATTTTGGCATGCTTTTATTGTCATCTTTTGAGAAGATGGGTGCAAAATATTTATGCCAACTTCTCTTTCCAATAATTCCCCAATAGTATTTCCTAATCTCATTCTCCAATGGGCCTATACTCATTTTAACTTCTTTCTTCTTTTTTATTTATTTTTAGAAGGATTATTTTCTGTCTTGATATTACTTACAAGGTTTCCCTCAAAGTTTATTTTCTCCTTTCTCATTATAATTTTTTGGTCATCATTTATTGTTCTTTAAAACTTTCCCAATCCTCTGGTTTACCACTAAGAGTTGTCACTTTGTGATGACAAAAAATATCTATCTGGCACCATATGTACCTTCTTATCAATGCAGTGTTTTGAAATAGGAAGTTTTGTTCTTACAATGATGATTAATCTTCAGGTGAAGGTGGACCATTACAAGATGTTCATCCTGATGTCACAAGTAGCTATCCAGTTCTCTTTGACTGAAAGAATTCAAATCGGTGATTGATACAGCATAAGTTACCTGCCAATAGAAATGTAGCATATCAACAATTGCTCAGGACCAGTGGGCATTCCTTGTCAGAGAACTGTCTTCCTTAGATGGAACATGGACCAGATCGAAGGAAGATCCAGGAAAGAGTTCGCTATCACTTCAGCAGGAGAGCAGGATGCTACTTTCACAACTTTAATGAGATTGGCCCATTCCATGCCAATTACCTGTTCATCCTCTGGTATCAGTGATCTATCCTCATTTGTCATGGATTGTACCTTGTTCTTTATCTAATTAACTAGTGTATCATATACAAATTTCTATTCCTTAACAAACTGAATAACGTATCTGAAAATTCCACATAAATTCCATATAAATTGCATATATGAGAGAAAAACTGAAAGAACTGCAGATACTTGATATCAGAAACAAAAACAGGAATTGCTGGAAAAGCTCAGCAGGTCTGGCAGCTTCTGTGGAGAGAAATCAAGATAACATTTTGGGTCCAGTGATGCTGTTTTAGAACTCATACTTATATTAAGTAACTGTGATCACAAATTCCCAAAATTGAATGATACATAACTCGTCACATCCTGACATTAAATTCTACTTGTCAAAGCTTTTCCCACTTACTTGCTTTGTCTGTGCCTTTTCCGAACATTGTGCTGTAATCTACATGACTTCCAATGCTGTCTGGAGCTGTTGGCCAGTCAGATGAATTGGAAGCTTCCAGGGATTGGACTCCTCCCTAGTAAGGGAGAGACTTCCCACGATCATCCTGTTAATGCTGGCTGTAGCATGTTATTGCTGCAGGGCACAGTTTCTTTGTTGCATTTTGATTGTGATGTGTGAGTGGGAAATGAGTGATGGTGGTGAGGACTGTATAATGGCATAGAATTCCAGATCAGTCAGGCCTGTACCTTAAAGTACGTGACATCATGACATGTGACATCCCAGTTTAATGGAATCCACCTTTCCCTCAGTTATTGTCTCTTTGTAATGGAGTCACTGCTGAAGCTTCAAACAGTCAGTTACAGGTATGTTACAGTAACAAAATTCCCTCCCTAAGGGCATTGTGGGTCAACCTACAGTATGTGGACTGCTGTAGTTTAAGAAGCCAGTTACCACCACCTTCTCAAGGGCATCTAGGCAATGTCTTTGACATTGAAGCCAAGCAATAGTGTTGAAGGTAAACCTCAAGATGTCTATCTCAACAAGGATGTGACTTTTGTGGTATGTTACATAGACTAGAAAATCTCAAAGCACATTCAATGGGTAGCTCAACACGTCATTGATAGATTCCAGTATCCTCTCTCAATTTAATTCAACCAGACAGGTCCACAGTTATGGTTTAGAGAAGGTCCAGATAGGCCTTCTCTAAAATAATTGAATGACATTTGCCATTTTTAAATCTGGAGACTTTTTTTTTCTGGAAACTTGTCTAACATGTTTCCATGAAATGAGTAAACTTTTTGGGGAATATTTTATTCTGGATCTGAGCTTGATGTATTGCTTTATTAACGTTGTCTAGAATTTTCCAATTAATTCCTCTCTTCCTGTTTAGTACCATGGAGTAATAGCACTGAAAGTTGAAGGTGACCATAGTCCATCAGTGTACAATAGAAGAGCAACAGTGGTGATCACCAGCCAGAGTCAACAGCATTTTCTTGGTAAAACAGAACTTTCACAGACTGACAAAGCCACAACAGTGCCAGCTTCACAACAGATTCCTGTACAACAGGTTAGTTTTTTTTAAGGAAACGAAGAATTAATGTATTTCTAACCCCAGATCACTTGTTGAAAATTCTTACCCAATTGCTAGTGATAAGATTCTTTCACACGCTTGTAAATGCATTGGAACACACACTTTTATCTGTGATTAGGAAGGAGTTTGCTGATTTTGATCAATGTGACATGAGCCCAGTATTGGAAGTCCCTTCAGATTATCAGCTTCTCTCGTCCACTTCGCTAACATATTTAATGTCCTACAATGGTTAACTGGCTAACATTCCCATCATCATGCTAAATCTTTTAATACATGAGGTCTTCTTCTGTCTCTAAGTTCTTGTGTCTCACTCACGTTCCTCTCACTCCTGTCATTCTGCCATTGGCAAGTACGATTTTGCCCACATTATTGTCTTAATTTCATTGATAAATATTACTCACTCTCAATCTTGAGGAGGACCCTGCCTGTTATGGTGTAAGAGGTGAGTGTGGGGAACCTGCTTAGAATCAACTGTCACCAACTATCCCTTGCACAACCTGTAGTTATGTCCAAAGAGGAATGAAGATTGAGCAATAATCAATGTTAAAGCCCGGACAGAATCCCTTCAGGTATACAGAAAAGTAGTGATTGGTGAACTGCCACATCCTGCTACTTAGCCAATCGTTGCTATGGTTCAGAACCAATTAACTCATCAATCTGAATAATCTAGATGCCAGATTGACTACTTTGGACATTGACAGTACTAAATGTGTTGTAAGGATAAAGTGTGTTTTGATTAAAGCCAATGGTGCACCAATTGAATCATGTCTGGAACACAGGACTTTACAGTGAACTTAACTTCATCCCGAACTGTTATAATTATTTTATTTTCTTATAATACTGTGGAGGGGGCAAGGGTTTTGGTGGTGAATGGCTAGGCTGGATCTGTTCTGGTCCATAATACTATCCTGTATTGCATGTCGAACTCCTGAGTCTGTAGCTGATTACAGTCATTGGGAAACAGGACATCATGAGATATGTCTTTGCCAGGAGTTGTCTCAGACTGGAAAGGTTTTCATCTCTGTGATATCTTATTCTGATACCAGCAGTGCCATCACAGAAGATGGGCAATCTGTTTAACTCCATCAGTGACTGGGAATATATCTCTTCATTGTCTGGGGCTGGGTGAGCGTTGAACTGCTTAAGGCAGCTGCATTTCACCATTACTTTCCCATAGGCCTTCATGCAGACCCTGCCACTGGTCTTGTCAGATCAGTAATCAAATTGTTGAGGATCCATGTCCTGTTCTTGGCATCCTCCACCAGCTAACTGTAAGCACCATATCAGTGATTCCTCAACCATTACTGAAACTGCACTGACTCTCTGACAGATCCTGGTTGAGATGTGCATTAAAACTGTTTAGAAGGATACTGGTGAAACATTTGCCAGTGATGCAAAGGAGTGGGATATCTATGTGATTGCTGCACGTTTGGTGAATTTCTTTCCTATTCTACAAGTGGACAATGCAAGCTTTATTGTTGTTTTATGGGCAGAAAACCTGCTGCCACGTGGACTGATAAAGTTCAGTGATTGTCTTGATCTCCTGCCCTGTATTCCTCAACTGGGAGACCATCAGCTGCTGGAGCTTTCTCACTAGACAAGGATTTGATTGTTTTTATTGTTTCTAACACCATGGGAGGGCCATTAAGAAAATGTATGAAGGACCATTGAGGATATGACTGAACTTCTCTATCTAGGATTTTGGCTTTTTGCTGTGAGCACAGTGGGCGGCACAGTGGTAAGCACTGTTGCCTCACAGCGCCAGAGACCCGCCTCTGGCGACTGACTGTGTGGAGTTTGCACATTCTCCCTGTGTCTGCGTGGGTTTCCTCCGGGTGCTCCGGTTTCCTCCCACAACACACAAATGTGCAGGTTAGGTGAATTGACCATGCTAAATTGCCCGTAGTGTTAGGTAAAGAGGTAAATGTAGGGGAATGGGCCTGGGTGAGTTGCACTTCGGCAGGTCAGTGTGGACTTGTTGGGCCGAAGGGCCTGTTTCCACACTGTAAGTAATCTAATCTAATCTAATGTGGACTTTTTTCTGGTCACGTGAGGTGGGGGTCAGTTAGCTCAGTTGACTGGATTGCCAGTTTGTGATGCAGAATGATGCCAACAGCATGAGCTCAATTTCTGCACCAACTGAAGTCACCATGAAGGACTCTCCTTCTCAACCTCTCCCCTCAACTGAAGCATGGTTATACTCAAGTTAAACTATTACTATTCATCTCTGTTTAATGGTCTGGTAACATTATGGCAACTTTACCTGATACTGAGCATAGATGACAAACCAGTAAACTTGGGGCCAGTTAATATTAATTTTGTAACTTAGTGTCTATAATTAAATTTACTATGACTCCAACTGCCCCAAGCCTCTGAATGCCCAAATTCACATGTTGTGGACTTTTCACTATTCTCCAAGAATGTGGAGGTGCTCGTGTTGAATTAGGGTGGCCAACTTTACCTGACGAAGGAACAGTGCTGCAAAAGCTTGCGATTTCAAATAGATCTGTTGGACTATAACCTGGTGTTGTGAGACTTCGGACCTTATCCTCCTAGAAAATAGACCATTGTGAGTCTCATCAAAAAGAGGCACTTATCTTACATAATATACCGTTATTTATGTCATTATTATAATAACATGCGACTTATATTTATTCAAGACTTTATCAGGAGCCAAGATTTACGGATTTACAGCACAGTGAAACTGAAACATTCAATGGCTCTCAGATTTGCTCAATTGTTCCTAGCCTAAATAACAGATCTTGGAAACCAAATTTATAATAATTAAGATACAAAGGGATCTCATGCTAGGATGCTCAATTCTTCATCCGAACACTTGTAATGACATCATATTGGGTAAAGCTTAATCCCACTTCATTATAAACTTTTTAGAGCTAATTACCTTATACAAGAACATGGTGAACACTATTATTTGTTTAGATACTGGGCAGTATAGACATAGTCTGAAATGTGAGAAATGTATTCAGGAGTGATATTCACTGTATCTGAAAGAATATCTTGGGCAAGTTTGTCTTTGTAATGTTTCCATGACACTTCAGGCATGTCTCCTGAGTCTCAAGCTTAGATATGATGACATACAAGAGAGGAATATTTACTCATTCCGGTGGTAAAAGTCCTATTGAATAGTGACTAGGATCACATCTTACTGGCACTTCCCATATTTTACCCAAAGATGATTTGTTTGCAGAATATCAGTGTATGGATCCTGAATCAGATTTGTCCAAAATACCTATATTAAATACTGAAAACAAACTGTTCATAGAGACTGTATGTCTGAAATTACCTTTAAATGATGGGAAATGGCTGAGTTTATCGTTATAGTTTTAAAGAAATAGAGGCATGCAGCATGGAAACAGACCCTTTGCTGACCAGGTTACCTAAACTGAACCAGTTCCATTTGCCTGGATATGGCCCATAGCCCTTCCTTGTCCATGTACCTGTCCAAATGTCTTTAAATGTTGTAATTGTACTTGCCTCTACCACTTCCTATGGCAACTTGTTCCATATACGTACCATGCTGTTTGTGAAGAAGTTACCCATCAGATCCCTTTTAAATCTTTCCCCAACTACCTTAAAGCTATGACCGCTAGTTTTGGAGGCCTCCTATAACTCAAGCTGTCCAGTCTCAGTAACATCCTTGTGAATTTTCCTTGCACTCTTTCCAGTTTAATAACATCTTTCATGTAACAGGGCAACCAGAATTGTATGCAGTACTCCTAATGTGACCTTACCAATGTATTGTATAGCCATAATGAGACAACCTAATTCCTGTACCCAGTACTTTGACCAATGAAGACAAATGTGCCAAACACCTTCTTCACAAACATGTCTACCTGTGACACAACTTTCAAGGAATTATGCACCTGCACCCCCAGGTCTCGCAGTTTGGCAACAATCCCCAGGGCCCTACCATTAAGTGTCAATCCTGGCCTGGTTTGTCTAATTAAGGTGCAACATCTCACATTTATCTAAATTAAACTCCATTTGCCATTCCTTGGCCCACTGTCCCAGTTGATCAAGATCCCATTATTCTCTTAGATAACATTCTTCGCTATCTACTGTACCACTAATATTGGTGTCATTTGCAAATGTATGGATATCATTTAGCTCCCTCTTCAAATTCCAAATTGCACTTCTCATGTGAAGACTTTGTAAACATTTTTATGAGATAGATAGGAAGGATATTATTCATTTGGAGAGGGTTCAGCGAAGATTTAGAAAAATGTTGCCGGGTTTGGAGGGTTTAAGTAGTCAGGAGAGGCTGGACAGGCTGGGACTTTTTTCACTGGAGCATAGGAGCTTGAGGGGTGACCTTATAGATGTTTATAAAATCATGAGCATAAATAAGGTGAAAAACAAAGGTCGTTTACCTAGGGTGGGGGCATTTAAAATTAGGGAGCATATTTTTGACGTGTGAAAAGAAAGATTGAAAAGGGACATGAAGGGTAACATTTTCATACCTTTCAAAACTTGATGAATTTAGTTAAGGAATATTACAACTCCAAGCCTCCAGTTTTACTTGGCAATTCAAGAACCAGGGAATCCATATCAGGATTTTTTTACTCTGTTAAGACAGCTGGCAGAGGCATGTGACTTTGTTTTAAGCCTTAATGAGTTGCTGAGAGACCGTTTGGTATGTGGGATTAGTGATATAACCATATAAAAGACCTTGCTAGCTGCAAACTCGCAAACACTGTGGGAACAAAGTGTGCCCAGCTCCTTGACTGTCTTTTCAGTTTATTCTGGAGCCCGTGGGTTCTCCCTCACCACAAAGCTTTGAAGGTACCTTGGAATTTGAGATGGACATGACAGACATCGGCACCTTGACACCTTTGCACCCTGAAGAGGTGAATGGATTTCTTCCCAGATGTTCTGAGCACAAGAAGTGAACTACTGTGTGTTACATACTGCCCATATTAGAGACACATTTGGAGGACCCTGATCTGGCATTAAAATGCCCTAGGAGGACCCTCAAAAAAAGAAACAGCTTATATCCTCAGATTTGGTTAGATTTGATTATCACGTACAAGTATAAATACAAAAGTAGAGGAGTAATGTGCAAATTATATAATGCTGCTAGACAAGGCGCCATCTTAGGTACAAATACCTGGGTACAGATTCTTAAGAACAAGGTAGAAAGAAAGAATAAACTTAAAAGTTAAACTTTGCAGTAATTATAGTAAAGTGACACCTTTTTCATATTAAGTATAAAATTAAAAAATTGTGTTTAAACTTTGATTATGCTGAAAGACATCTATTTTCAACTTCCTTGTTGCTGATAAGCTACCATATTTCCTGGTGTTAAAGGCTTAACATTCCTGCTCTGCTGGTACGGCATTTCCATATATGAACATTAAGCTGCTGGAACATTTTATTTATTTTTATTCAGTTATGAAAGATGAGCATCATTGGCTAAGCCAACATTCATTCCCATCCCTAAAGAATTAACAACATAGCTATGGATCTCATGTCACATGTAGGCGAGACCAGGTAAGGATAGCAGATTTCCTTCCCTGAAGGATGTATGTGAACCAGATGTGTTCTTTTTTATGAAAATCAACAGTGGTTACATGGTCTCCATTGGATCATCTTTTTATTCTAGATGTTAATTGGATTCAAATGTCACCATCTACATGGCATTGGAACCATTACCCCCAGAACATCAGCCTGATGTTCTAGATTACTAGTCCAGTGGTCCAGTGAGAATGCCACTATATCATTGTCTCACATTTTAAGATTACTTGCTCATATTTAATTTTCTTATCTTCTGAACAATATTTTAACTTGCCTGGAATAACAGAAGTACATCTTTACGACCAATTACTTTGTTCCTGAATGTTGGAAAAAATCTTTATAGTTGGGTAAAAAGGGGGAAACTATGTGTTAATGCCAGATTTTTAAGAAGCGAGTATGTCTTGCAGGAAGGATACAAGTTATTAATACTTCTGATTTTATATCTGGTTTAATTTTTGCATAGTTGTTGCTTCTGTTTGCAAAAGCTAGTTGTGCTGGCTATTTCACTAATGGCATTGATTTTCCTCATGACAGTTTATCTATGCAAAGCTTGCAGTAGTGTTGTTCTGGCCACACTTGGTGTCTTCACTAATTGCACGATGAAAATTGTTTGTTCCCAACTCTAATCACTCCTTTCAAGGCAACATGCACCATTGCCAAACTCTCACTTAATTGAACGACAAAGCTTTTCAAGCCAATACTTGTATTTCAATCAGGAATAGCACTGAATTTGTCATTGCTGTATAGTGATGTTGTGGAGTGAAAAACTGAATACATGTAACAAATATTGACAAACTCGCATTTATTTTAAATTTTAGGAGCCAAGTTCCAAGATATGTCCCTCTGGATGGACTTACCATGATGATAGGTGCTATTATCTAAACACTAAACATAAGGCAACCTGGACTGGAGCAGCCAGAGCCTGCAAGGAAATGTAAGCCTTAATCCGAATGATGCATTGCTCGTAATTCTTGGATGACAATATTCAGCGGAAGTTAGCACTAGTTAGCATTAAGCATCCAGTTCAGTAATTAATCTTCAATGATTTATGTGTAAAATATTAATTTGGACCATTTCATTTTAGGATTACTTTGAATATATGACTTGCCAGTCTGTCAGGGTATGCTGTATCATCACATCATCCCATTCATTTGCCCCCTTGAGGCGGTCTGTGAAAAACCAGCCAGTGTCTCGAACAAAATCAGAAATTGCTGGAGATGCTCAGCAAGTCTGGCAGCATCTGTGGGGAGTAAGCAGAGTGAATGTTTTGAGTCTGGTGATCCTTCTCCAGTGTTTATAGTTGGAGGTACAGCAACAAAAGTGGCAGATTCATCTAAAAAGGTGTTTCAAGCTTAAGAACTATTTTTACATATCTCCTGTTACAATATCTAACTATTGTTATCCAGGAAAATAAATTATTCCTCAGCTTTTGCTAATGATATATTCACAGATTAGCAGCAAACCATAAACAGTAATATGATGCTTAATTGCACCATTTGGTACCTGATTTGGTATCAAATGGCTCTTCCTTGTCAGATACCAGTGATCAACATAACCAGACATCCTGTTCTCACTTTTTTACTGTCACCAATGCAGCCAAAGTTAATTGAAAGTTGGCCTCGTCCCAAACAGGATAATTAGAAACAACCTTTCATGAATTGACAATTGACAATTGCTTCTATTGCCACTGCTCACCATTCAGATAATTTCTTTTAAATTTTAATTCTTAGTGAAAGTTTCTGTTTGAGTGGAGTCCTAATTATCTCTACAGGTACCATGGCAACCTTGTGAGTGTCATTTCAAAACAAGACATGGAATGGTTGTGGGACTTCAGTGGAAGACGTTCTTTCTGGATTGGTACATATATTCCTTTTCTGGGTGATATTGGTGATCAATGGATGTTACTATATTGTAATTTCATGTATGAAACCTCAGCTCATAGTTCAATATTACCCAGCAACTCAATAAGCTTATAAATGACATGAGTAAATGACAAAAGATTCCACTAACTTTAAAAAATGTAATGACTGCAAATAGCGCAAATATTGCAATGAATTCCAGTCAATTTCCATCCTATCAGTCTAGAACACTCCTTCCCCTTCTTCATGCAGTCATCAGTTTTGAACTTGGAGAAGTATGGAAGTTAATGGGGCAGGGATGAGCAGTGATGTGCAAGGTAAAGAGTTAGCATTGTGACCTGTTACTATGTTAGTCATTTTTCTTTTCATTATCAACAACAAATGAAGTAGAAAACTCTCATAAATTATAGCATTCTTCAAATTCTATCAGATTGTTCCTCATTTCCGGTAATGTGGTGGGAAACAAAAGCAGTCAATACAGTGGTGTGTACCAGCACATCTTTGAGATCAGTATGTTCCTAATTGCTTCAAAAACTGGAACCTCTTGGAAGATGCACTAAACCTTACAGTTGAACAAAAAAACAGATGAAATTTGAAAGCAAAGCTAAGATACAACAGTCATGATATTGCACGTACTTCAATCCAATTTTGTGCCAAAGTTTTTGCAGTGTATCTGCCACATGAGCAGCCACAAAAGCAGTCTTTGTTTACTGACAATTCTTACATTGAGCAACTGTCACACCTGATAATCCCACAAAAGAATAGAGCTGATCTGTTTCTGGGATAAAAATGAATATCAAGGCCACCGAAAGAGAAAGGAAAGGGTTGATGGGGTCAAGAAGTGAAAATGAAATGAAAAGGTGTGAGAGCTATGAGTAAAGATAATTATGATGAAATGTAAGGTCAATTATATCCGTACCATTGATGAAGCATGGTATTAGTTACATTTGAGTGTGGCACTGGAAAATCACAGCAGCTCAGGCAGCATCCGAGGAGCAATGCAGTCCTCCAGTATCTGCAGTACTCACTTTCTCTTAGTTACTTTTGAGTCAAATGAGTTGTTTTCCAGGCAATTTCAGCAGGCAACTAAGAGTAAAATCAATTGGGGAAAAAAGAGGTAATGCCAAAGCTTAGGGCCATCGGTTACTTGATGCATTCTTAATGATAATCAAATCCTTGCCAACCAATCAGCATTCTTTGTTTCATACAATTGCAACAGGAAGAATGTGATAACACTAGAGCGGTCCAGAGGAGGTTCACCAGGATGTTGTCTGGAATGGAAAAATGAGCTATCAGGATAAATTAGATAGGCTTGGATTGTTTTCCTTCTAACAGAGGGGATATGATTGAGATGCATAAGATTATAAGAGATCTGGACAGGGTAGATAGAGAATAGCTGTTCCTCGTGGTTGAGGGGTCAATCACAAGAGGGCATAGTTTGAGGGTAAGGGGGAGGAGATTTGGGGAGATTTAGGAAAAATAGTTTTTCACTCAGCAGGTGGTAGAAATGTGGAATACACTGCCTGGGAAGATAGTGGACACGGGAAACCTTAGAACCTTTAAAAAATATTTTGATCACTTGAGATTTCATAACACTCAAGGATATAGGACAAGTGCAGGAAATTTGGATTTGTGCACCTTCAGCGGTAGTTAGATTGGCACAGACTCTGCATTGTAAGAATCTATGGATATGAATTGTACTCTTGATTAGATTAGATTACTTAGTGTGGAAACAGGCCCTTCGGCCCAACAAGTCCACACCGACCCTCCGAAGAGCAACCCACCCAGACCCTACAGTTACCCCTTCACCTAACACTACAGGCAATTTAGCATGGCCAATTCAACTAACCTGCACATCTTTAGACTGTGGGAGGAAACCCATGCAGACACGGGGAGAATGTGCAAACTCCACACAGCCAGTCGCCAGAGGCGGGAAATGAACCAGGTCTCTGGCGCTGTGAAGCAGCAGTGCTAACCACTGTGCCATCGTGCCAAATATTGATATTTAGTGTTTTTGCAATTCTATCCTGATGAGTACAGGACAAAAGCTTTGATGACAGATAGCCTTTCTCAGCAATACTGGTAAGATGTTGACACCCAATAATGAAGAGTAATTTAATCCTGATGGAGTAACGCTGACTTTGATTCCTAAATCTGATCTGGTTTCCGATTACTTTTATCTGACAGCTTTTTAAAAGTAGCTATATCAATGATGTATTTTTTACAGTGTAATCTATTCATCTAATAGAAATTTGTCAATTTGGATCTAAACAACCTGTCATCAATTACTGAGAGTCATTTACTTTCATCCAATCTTTCAGGACTCAATGACCGGATCAGCCCAGGCAAATGGAATTGGGCTGGAGGAGAACATGTGTCTTTCACAAACTGGAAGCGGGGCCTCCCTCCTACTTCAAGGAAGAAAGGCAAAAACTGTGTCCTAGTGAGGAGAAGAGGGAAGTGGGAGGTGAAAAATTGCAAGCAGGGCAAACCACATTATTACATGTGCTCTGTTCGTTAATAAACACAAGGATATTCATACTGTCATCAACATGTACATATTGTAGTGCAGCAATATTTATTTACAATAAATTGAAGTGCACTAACACATTTTCAATATTCTTTGCAAAATCTGGTAACTGGTTTTGGCATGGGTCTACGACAGAATATTGAAGGGATTGCCAGCAATTAGACAAGGGTTTCAGGTCACCAGAAGTAGCTATAATATGAGGTTTCACAGCAATATCTAACAGTCTGAAGCTTTTCTAAATCAAATCTAACATTTACTAAGAAAATATTATTAAATATTTGTTTATATTTTCTAGTGAGTATAAAACAGTGAGTATTTGGTAAAATGAAAGAGAACTCCCACAGGTTATAAAGGACACCAGGAAATAAAATGGGAAAATGTGTAGACTCCAATCTTGAGGTTCAAGCAGCCGATGATTTTGCTTTCAGACCTTGGTGATAAGATAAGAGTAGATGCATTTCAATCTCCAGGTAAGAGATGAGGTTGGATGGCAAGAGTTGGAATGAAATTAGTTGAATTTTAGAGACCCTAATGGGATTCAGTGACGGATCAAGTAGGAAGCTTGCCAGCCTCAATAAATTGTTTGAGGGAGATCAAGGACAGGAAAATCAGGGTGGGGGAATCAGTCCTTGTGAGTGAGTTCAGGAAGCAGTTTGAAGCTGTCAGAAACAATGGATATTGTGGAAGGTTCTTGTCCTTTTTCAGAAAGGTACTGTTCAGAGCAAGTTTTCTGAAGGCAGATAGTGTTGGCATTAACAAACTCAGGGTAAACCAAAACAGGAGGGCCAGGCTCAAGTGTTGGATCCATTAGTTGTAAACATGAATGATTTTGGATAAAAACTGAAAGAATGTGGATGCAGTAAATCTGAAAAAAAAGTAGAAATTGCTGGATAAACTCAGCAGGTCTGACAGCATCTGTAGAGATAGAAATCAGAGTTAATGCTTCAGGTTGAGTGACCCTTCTACAGAATGATTTTGGATGTCAGGTGAAGAGTTTCAAAGAAAGTAGTGTTATGGGTGGAAGGGTTACTCTCATTGTGCAGAGTATACCTCCCAAAAGATGCAACCCCTTTCTATCTTTGTACTTCTGAAAAGAGAAAGGACTTCTCACTCCTAATTACCTGCCTTTACCAATTGCATTAAATTGTAAGCAATCTGATATTGGGGTCAGCCAACTTAACATGGGTGGCCTGGTGACTCAGTGGTTAGCACTGCTGCCTCACAGCACCAGGGTCCTGGGTATGATTCCAGCTTCAGGGGACTGTCTGTGTGGAGTTTGCACATTCTCCCTGTGCGTGGGTTCCCTCTGGGTACTCTGGTTTCCTCCCACAATCCAAAGATGTGCAGGTCAGGTGAATTGGCCATACTAAATTACCCATAGGGTTAGTCAGAGGTAATTGTAGGGGAATGGGTCTGGCTGGGTTACTCTTCGGAGGGTCGGTGTGGATTTGTCGGGCCGAAGGTCCGGTTTCCACACTGTAGGGAATGTAATGTACTCAAGTTTGATTGCCCGCTAATGAATTTCTCAAAATGCCAGGCAGGCTATTGATTTGGAACTACACACTGTCTATTATTTGCATGGAGTGTGCCATTCACAGTATTGCTATGAGGAAACTAACTATTTTTTGTTTCTTAGTGTAGAGTGCAGCCAGCATTCAAAATAATGCTTGTGTGCCAATTTTCTTTTTCACTCCTTAGGCACTATTCTGTTGGAGCATTCAAGCCACTGCTGATTCCATAGCTGCTTTCATGGATAGATCCATGTACTTAGCGCATAATTTAACCACTGTGACTCAACTTTTTTGTCTCGCATCTCCCCCAGTAATGAATGCACTTAAGCTTTTAAAGGGAAAGTGATCCCACATGATCCTGCACAAATAAGGGACTGCTTCCTTCCTATGGTTTCAAATGAAAATAACATTCATTTTGTTTCCTTTGCACAATAATCTTTTCTTGATCTTGCTTCACTAACATACCACCCTTCAATAATAACAACTCGGATTTAAATAGCAACTTCCATGTTCTCCCAAGGCACTTATGGAGTCAAACAGCATAGAAGAGGCCCTTCAGTGTATCATGTCTGTGCCAACCTATCGACACTAATCCCACTTTCCTGCACTAGCCCCATAACCTATTTCAAGTGATCAACCATGTACCTCAAGCCATAAGGACATATTCAGACTGTAAACCAAAAGATTTGATCAAAACACTAGATTTTGAAAATAGAAGGAAAGCAGCAAGGTTTTCACAGGGAGTTTCAGACCTCAGTGCCCAGGTTGCTAAAACCATGACCACTAATTGAGAAATTAAGTCAGAAGGCCAGAATTGGAGGGGCACAGAGATCAGATTACGGAGGGATCTGAAAATAAAAACAATAATTTTAAAGACTTCTAATAAGAATATTTGGTCAGTTTAATCTTAAGGAATGGATATCATTGGTTCAGGTGGTAAATTCACTTCTTAAAATAGGAACAAGAATGAGGAAGTAATTGTGCAAACAGTGGTTCAGTTGCAAACTGAAGTATTCTAGAGATCACTGTTCAGAAAAATTCGAAGGCATTAGAAAGGAGCTTATAAAAATCAAGATCAATTCCAGAGAAAAAAGTCAAGTTTTTGTTGATTGTTCTCTTTAAAGAAAAGAAAGTTGTGTGGTTTTTGTATAGGTATTCAAATTTAAGATAACTCTGGATAAATTAGGTGGAAACTTTCCAAAACACACATAGAGGATGACAGAGACTTGGCTGAGGAGCATTCTGGGAGAAGTCAACTCAGTCACCATGACCACAAGGAATGAGGAAGAACAACCCCTTGCACAACACACCCCAACCCCAGTGATAAGCAGGAGGAAGAGCATCCAACAGAGGATGGCAGAGAGACTTTGTTGGGGAGCATTCTGGGAGACGTCAGCTCAGTTACCATGACTGATCAGCAGAGAAAGAAAGGACTCAGTACCAAGGAACACTAAGCTCCAAACATTATATTACTCTAGTCTTTTCATCCTTTCCTCCTCTTCTAATGAAAAAAAAGTGAGTGAGGGATTGAGAGTAGCTGGTAGGAAGTTTGTTGTGGCCTAGAGGGTATTTGGTCTGTTTGCAAAGATTGCATTTAATTTAAGTAACCAGTTAATGCTGCTAGTTGGTGTAAGTGTAGGCTTAGGTGAATACTGGGCTTCAGTGGGTAAGGTGAGGAATGTAAAGTCAAGATAAGTTCCTTTTACCTTTCTTACTGTAAAAGGACAAAAATGGCAGTTAGAACATAGAACCTTACAACGCAGTACAGGCCCTTCGGCCCTTGATGTTGAGTTGGTTTCACTGGGTCAATTAGAAGCCTATCTAACCTACACTATTCCATTCTCGTCCATGTGCCTATACAATAACCATGTAAATGCCCTTAAAGATGGTGAATCTACAGGCAATGCATTCCACGTCCCTACTACCTCTGAGTAAAGAACCTAGCTCTGACATCTGTCCAATATCTATCACCCCTCAATTTAAAGCTATGTCCCCTCATGCTAGCCATCACCATCTGAGGAAAAAGGCTCTCACTGTCCACCCTATCTAACCCTCTGATTATCTTATATGTCTCAATTAAGTTACCTCTCAACCTTCTTGCCTCTAACAAAAACAGTCTCAAGTACCTCAGTCTTTTCTCATAAGACCTTCCCTCCATACCAGGCAACATCCTAGTAAATCTCCTCAGAATCCTTTCCAAAGCTTACACATCATTCCTATAATGCGGTGACCAGAACTGAATGCAATACTCCAAGTGTGGTTGCACCAGAGTTTTGTACAGCTGCACCATGACCTCATTGTTCCGAAACTCAATCTCTCTACCAATAAAAGTGAACACACCATATGTCTTCTTCACAACCCTATCAACCTGGATGGCAACCATCTATGTACCTGGACACCGAGATCTCTCTGCTCATTGACACTACCAAGAATATTACCCATTAGCCCAGTACTCCGCATCCCTGTTACTCCTTCCAAAATGAATCACCTCACACTTTTCCATTTTAAACTCCATTTGCCACCTCTCAGCCCAGCTCTGCAGCTTATCTATGTCCCTCAGTAACCTGCAACATCCTTCAGCACTATCCACAACTCTACCGACCTTAGCGTCATCCACAAATTTACTAACCCATCCTCCAGTGCCCTCATCCATTTATAAAAATGACAACAACAGTGGACCCAAAACAGATCCTTGCGGTGCACCACTAGTAACTGAACTTCAGGATAAATATTTCCAATTGATCACCCACTATCTGTCGTCTTTTAGCTAGCCAATTTCAAATCCAAACTGCTAAATCACCCTCAATCCCATACCTCTGTAGTCCCTACCATGGGGAACGTTATCAAACACCTTACTGAAATCTATATACACCACATCAACTGCTTTACTCTCATCCACAATAAGTTTTGTGAGGCACGACCTACCCTTCACAAAACATGTTGACTATCCCTAATCTTCTAGGAGAAAGTGAGGATTGCAGATGCTGGAGGTCAGAGCTGAAAATGTGTTGCTGGAAAAGCGCAGCAGGTCAGGCAGCATCCAAGGAGCAGGAGAATCGATGTTTCGGGCACGAGCCCGAAGAAGGGCTCATGCCTGAAACGTCGATTCTCCTGCTCTTTGGGTGCTGCCTGACCTGCTGCGCTTTTCCAGCAACACATTTTCAGCGAATATCCCCAATCAACCTATTCCTTTCTAGATGATTATAAATCCTATCTCTTATAACCTTTCCAATACTTTACCCACAACCAAAGTAAGGCTTACAGGTCTATAATTTCTAGGGTTGCCTCTACTCCCCTTATTGAACAAGGGAATGACATTTGCTATCATCCAGTCTTCTGGCACTATTCCTGTAGACAATGATGACATAAAGATCAGTGCCAATCTCCACCCTGGCTTCCCAGAGAATCCTAGGATTAATCCCATCCAGCTCAGGGGTCTTATCTATTTTTACACTTTCCAGAACTGCTAACACCTCCTTGTTAACCTCAATCCCATTCAGTACAGTAGTTAGGTCAATGGTGTGCTCCTCCTGACAGAAGTGAGAGATTAAGAAGCAATCCAGTGTCCCTGACGACTATGTTTGCAGGAAGTGTGACCAGCTGCAGCTCCTCACAGACCACATTGTTCAGTTGGAGCAGCAGTTGGACACACTGAGGAGCATACAGTGGGCAGAGTGTGTGGTAGACACTATTGACGGGTATACCATTTTGGATGCTGTTGAGGAGGCTGGCCTCAGAGGGGAGTGAGGCAGTGGATCCAGGAGGTAGAGTTTCAGGAGCTTCAGCCCCTTGTCCTTGTCAACCAGGTTCAAGATTTTTGCTTTGTGTGTGTGGATGGGAATAGGGACTGCAGGGAGGATGAGCTGGTTGACTGCAGCACCACAGTGCAGGGAGCCATTCAAGTGGAGGAAGAGAAGAGAAATATTGTTGCAATTGGGGATAGTATAGTTAAAGGCATAGACACTGTTCTCTGTGACCAGGATTGAGAGTCCTGAAGGTTGTGTTGCCTGCCAAGAGCTTGGGTTCGGGATATTTCATCTAGGCTGCACAGTGGGAGGGTAAAGATCCAGTGGTTGTGGTCCATGTAGTACCAATAACATAGATAAAACTAGGGCAGACAGTCTGCTAAGGTAGTATTAACAGCTAGGAGCTAAACTAAATAATAGGACCAAAAAGGTAGTAGTCTCTGGATTACTACCTGAGCCATGAGTTAATTGGCACAGGGTTGATAAGATTTAAGCAGGTAGATGCATGGTTCAAAAATTGGTGTGGAAGAAATATGGTTGAATTGCAACATTGGCACCGGTATTGGGAAAGAATGGACCTGTTCTGAAAGGACCAGAGACCAAGTGAATCACATAATTAGGGCTGTAGGCAGGGTTTTAAACTAAACTATGAGGTCTGAAATGCTCTCTTTTTTTAATCCTCAACTGTTGGTTTCGCCTTGTAGAATCTTGTCACAAGGTTAGTCTGTATGGTTCTCTAAAGTTCAGCTCTTTCAGTTGCGGTCTGTCTGCACTTGCAGCCTTCTTAAAGCTGAGCCTGAAGAAATCTTCAGAGCTCCACTACTACCAGTGTGTAGGATTCAGCTAAATGGACTCCACACTGTTTGTCACCATGCAGTAAGTTGGCAGGGGGGGTTCAGTTATAGGGGAAATTAGAGAACCCAAATCAAAGGAAGAGGTAAGAGTGCAGAACTCAGGATAGGTTATTAAAATCTCCAGCACAGACACAAATAGGACATGATTTGGAGGTCCCGGTGTTGGACTGGTGTGTACAAAGTTAAGAATTACACACCAGGTTATAGTCCAGCAGGTTTATTTGGAAGCACCAGCTTTTGGAGCACTGCTCCTTCACCAGGTTGTTGCAGAGTAAAAGATTGTAGGACACAGAATTTATAGTAAAAGTTTACAGTGCGATGCAACTGAAATTATATATTGAAAAATGTCCTCTGACCTTTGGGTGACCAACATCCAAAGCGGACTTCGGGACAGGCAACAACGCAAAGTGGCTGAGCGGAGGCTGATGGCCCATGGGGATGGCCTCAACCATGTATGGAAAGAATTAGCAATCAAACATCAATCACACTGGGCAAAGAAATGACAATAAGAAGAGGGACAGTTAACACAGGACTGAAGGTGTTATATCTGAATGCACGCAGTATAAGGAACAAGGTAAATGAGCTTGTGGCGCAGATCGAAATTGGCACGTGGGCATCACAGAGACATGGCTGTACAGGGATCATGATTGGAAGATGATTATTCAAGGATATTCATCCCATTAGAAAGATGGGCAGGAGGGTTGGCTTATAAGTAAGAAATGAAACTAAATCAATAGTAAGAAACGAAATATGGTCAGATGGTGTGGAATCTGTGTTGGTAGAATTGAGAAACCGCGAAGGTGAAAAAACCATAGTTGGTCTTATGTACAGGTCTCCAAATAGTAGTCAGGAACTGGGGTGAAATATATACCAGGAGATAGAAAAAAAATGTGCAGGAAAGGCAAAGATACAGTGATTATGCAGGTGGATTAGAAAAATCAGGTTGGTGGTGGATTGCAAGAAAAGGAATTTATGGAATATCTATGCTTTTTGGAGCAACTTGTGGTGGAGTGCAACAGAGAACAGGCAAAAGTGGATTTAGTGTTGTGCAGTGAGGCAGACTTGATAAGGGAGCTTAAGATGAAGGAACCCTTTGAAGGCAGTGATTATAATATGATAGAATTTATTCTACAATTTGAAAGGGAGAAGATAAAATCATAGGTAATGATATTACTGCTCAATAAAGGCAACTACAAAGGGATGAAGGAGAACCTGGGTAGAATTGATTGGAGAGGAGCTGAGGAAAGAGAGTGGAAAGCAATGAAAGATGTTTCTGGGAATAATTCAGGAGACACAGCAGAGAATCATCCCAAGGAAAAAGATGCAAGCACAGGGAGGATGAGGCAACCATGGCTAACTAAGGAAGTCAGGTATAGCATAAAAGCAAAAGAGAAAGTATACAATGTGGCAAAGGTCAATGAGAAACCAGAGGATTGGGAAGCTTACAAAGATCAACAGAGGGGGGCAATAAAAAAAGAATTAAGCACAGAGAACATTAAACATGAGGGTAAGCTAGCCAGTAATATAAAGGAAGGCATAGGGGTTTCTTTAGATATATAAAGGGCAAAGAGAGACAAAAGGGGACATTGAGCCACTGGAAAATGATGCTAGAGAGATAGTAGAAGTAGGAAACAAGGAAATGGCTGAGGAAATGAATAATTATTTTGCATCAGTTTTCACAGTGGAAGACACGAGTAATATCCCAAAAGTTCAAGAATAAGGTAAAAGCTGGGAAATTACAGACCGATTAGCCTAACCACCTAGAATCCATTGTGATGGATGAGATTTCTGAATACTTGGAAGTGTATGGTAAAATAAGGCAAAGTCAGCATGGTTTAATCAAGGGGAGATCATGCCAGACAAATCTGCTAGACTTCTTTGAGGAAGTGACGAGCAGGTTAGACCAAGGAGAATCTATCGATGTTGTCTACCTAGACTTCAAAAAGGCCTTTGACAAGGCCTATCGGACCTCCCAGTTGCCACCCATTTTAATTCCCCTTCCCACTCCCTTTCTAATATAATCATCCTTGGCTGCCTCCATTGCCACAATGAATCAAACCACAAATTGGAGGAACAACACTTCATCTTCCGTTTGGGCAGCCTACAGTCCAGAGGACTCAACACTGAATTCTCCAATTTCAAATAATCCTCCCTTCCATTCCTCTCAGCCACCTACCAGATTTATCCCTCCCATTGACCAACCAGGTCATACCCTTTACCCATCTCTACCTATCCCCACCTCACCATCCTGACACCTCCCTGCTTTTTATTTGCAGCTCCCCTTACATTGACCCCCACTCATGAAGAAGAGTTACACCTGAAACATTAACTTCTCCATCTCCTGATGCCGTCTGGCTTGCTGTACACTCCTAGTCTCCTGCTTGTCGACCTAGGTTAGGAGAGTGGGCAAAGAAGTGGCAGATGGAGTACAACATGAGAAAGTGTGAGGTCACAAACTTGATAGGAAGATTAGAGGCATGGACTATTTTCTAAATGGGGAGAAAATTCAGAAGACTGAAGTGCAAAGAGGCTTGGGAGTTCTAGTCAAAAATTCTCTTGAGGTAAACTTGGAGGTTGAATCAGTAGTTAGGAAGGGAAATGCAATGATGGCATTTACTTTGAGAGGACTTTAATATAAAAGCAGGGATGTACTTCTGAGGCTCTATAAGGATCTGGTTAAACCAGAATATTTGGAGTATTGGTGCAGTTTTAGGACCCATATCTCAGGAAGAATATACTGGTCCTTGAGCGTGTCCAGAGGAGGTTAATGGGAAGAGTCCTAAGGATGAAAAGCTTAACATATGAGGAAGGTTTGAGGACTCAATGTTTATATTTGATGGAGTTTAGAAAGAAGGACCTAATCTAAACATACAGAATACTGAATGGCCTGGACAGAGTAAATGTTGGGAAGATGTTTCTGTTAGTAGGAGAAACTAGGACCCAAGGGCATTGCCTTCAGAACAGAGATAAGAAGAAACATCTTTAGCCAGAGAGTCGTGAATCCATAGAATTCATTGTCACAGAAGGCCGTGGAGGCCAGGTCATTGAGTATATTTAAAACTGAAATAGATAGGTTATTGAATATCAAGGAGATCAAGGTTTACAGGGAGAAAGTGAGAGAATGGGGTTGAGAAATTTATCAGCCATGATTAAATCATGGAGCAGTCTCGATGGGTTAAATGGCCTTATTTCTGCTCCTATGTCTTATGGTTTTATGGTCTAATCACTGGATTACTAGCAGTGTCGCATGCTAGTTAGGTAAGAAAGAGAAAGTTGGGAAAGATGCATGTGTAGCTATGGAGCTGGTGCAAGGAGCAGGTTTCAGGTTCTTAGATCATTAGGATCTCTTCTGGGGAAGCAGTGATCCACACAAGAGAGATGGGTTGCACCTAAATTGGAGGGGAACCAAAATCCTCACAGGAAGGTTTGTTAGTGCTAATCAGAGGGATGAAACTAGACTGGCAGGGGGCTGGGATTCATAGCAGCAGATCAACAAGTGAAGGGATTGAGTGGAAGGTTGACGTTAGGACCAGCACATCAGAAAGGAATGACAGGCAGAGAAAGGTAAATGAACACAATGTTACTGGTGGATTTATTTGAATTTAATTTTATTTTATTTCAATTATTTTATTTTATTATATTAATTTTATTTATTTTAGTTTATTTTATTTCAATTAGTGTGTTTACTTCAGCACAAGTAGTATCATAAGTAAGGCAGATGAGCTGAGAGCCTGGATCAGTACTTGGGACTATGATGTTGTGGCCATTACAGATACTTGCCAGAGAGAGGGACAGGACTGATTGCTCAATGTTCCAGGTTTCTTTTTGTTTTAGATGAGATAGAGAGGAAGTTAAAAGAGGTGGAGGAGTTGCATTACTAATCAGTGAGAATGTTACATTTGCACACAGAGAGGACATTCTGGAGGGCTCATCCATTGAGGCAATATGGGTAGAGCTCAAAAATAAGATTGGTGCAATCACTCTGATGGGATTACACTATAGGTCCTCCAACAACCCCCGATACATTGAGGAAGAAATACGTAGGCAGACTATGGAAAGATGCAATTAAAACACAGTTGTCATAGTGGGTGACTTTAACTTCTCCAATATTGACTGGGACTCTCTTAGATCAAGAGGCTTAGACAGGGCAGAAATTGTTAAGTGTTTCCAACAGGGTTTCTTGAAACAATATGTGGATAGTCTAACTGGAGGAGGGGCCATATTGGACTTTGTACTGGCGAATGAGCCTGGCCAGGTGATTGATTTTTTTAGTGGGAAAGTATTTTGGAAACAGTGATCACAACTCCTTAAGTTTTAACTGAGAACAACAAATACTGGAGATCACAGCGGGTCAGGCAGCATCCATGCAGAGAGAACAAGCTAATGTTTTGAGTTTAGATGAATCTTAATCAAAGCTGAAGTGAAGTGCGGAGGGACAGCATTTATGCGATAGTCCAGAGGAGTGGTGGTAGAAGCAGTGAGTGTAGGATGCTAGTGAAGAAGATGTTAGTAGTTTGCCTTAAGTGATCAGAATGTGAGAATGGCAAAATAACAGTGTGTCTCCTGCCAGACTTGAAAGGACGGTAAGTGGGATGGAGAGAGGGGAAGTGTTGGTGGTTGTGGAATAGACTAGGGTGTGCTGAAGGGACCAATTCCTGTGAAATGCAGCCAGAGGAGTGAGGGGAAGATGTGTTTTGTGGTGGTATTCAGCTGGAGTTGTCTGAAATGGCAGAGAATGGTCCTTTGAATGCGGATGCTGGTGGGATGAAAAGCGAGGCGGGAAGGCGCAAGGGTGGAAGCACAGGTGAGAGATCGGATGCAGTTGACGGCCCTGTCAACCACACTGGGTAGGAAACCAGGTTCATGGAAGAAGCAAGCCATATCAGCAGTGCTGTTTTGGAAGGTGGCATCACCTGAATAGATGTGATTTAGGTGAAGGAACTGGGAGAATGGAAAGGAGTCCTTGCATGATGTGGGGTGTGATGAGCTGTAGTGAAGTTAGCTTTGGGAGTCCATTGCTTTGTAGTGGATGGCAGTAGACAGTTTATTCCCCAAAATGGAGAAGAGAGGTCAAGGAAATGAAAGGAAGAGATGATGTGAAAGTCATTGGGGTTGAAACTGGAGGCAAAATGAATGAAGTTTTCAGTCCTCGATGTAGCAAGAAAAATGTTGTGGGAGGGAACCAGTGTAAGATAGATTGCACATGAATTGGAAGGGGACTAATATACTGATGGGGAGATTTATGCTCTAGGAAGGATAGAAAGGGGGGCAAGACAGAAGCAGGAGTGATGGTTTTGATTAGGGCTAACATTACTGCTGTATTTATGGAGGATATTCCTGGGAATATATCCAGGGTGGAACTGAGAAATAAGAAAAGGATGATCAATTTATTTGGATTGTACTATAGACCTCCAAATAGTCAGTGCGAAATTGAGAAACACACTTACGAGGAGATCTCAGTTACCTGTAAGAATAATAGGGTGATCATGGTCAGAGATTTTAAATTTCCAAACAAATACTGGGGCTACCATAGTGTTAAAGGCTTGAAGGGAGAAGAATATGTTGAGTGTGTACAAGACCGTTTTCTGATTCAGTATGTAAATATACCTATTAGAGAAGATGCAAAACCTGACCTACTCATGGGAAATAAGACAGGGCAGGTGACTGAGGTGTCAGTGGGGAACACTTTGGGGCCCGCGCCCATAATTCTATTAGTTTTAAACAAGTGATGGAAAAGGATAGACTGGATCGAAAAGTTGAAGTTCTAAATTGGAGGAAGGCCAATGTTGATGGTATTAGGCAAGAAGTTTCAAAAGTTGATGAGGGAGGGTGGAAGTTCGCAGGTAAAGGGATGACTGGAAAATGCAAAGCCTTCAAAAATGAGATAGCAAGAATCCAGAGACAGTATGTTCCTGGTAGAGTGAAGGTAAGTCTTGGAGGTGTAGGGAATACTGGATGACTAGAGAAAATGATGTTTCGGTCAAGAAAAAGAAGGAAGCATATGTCAGTTATAGACAGCAGAGATCAAGTAAATCCTAAGAAGAGTATAAAGGCAGAGTATAAAGGCAGAGTATAAAGGACAATCAGGATGGCAAAAAGGGGAAATGATGTAGTTTTGGCAAATAGGTTTGAGGAGAATCTAAATGTGTTTTATTAATACAGTAAGGACAAAGAGTAATTAGTGTTATGAAGATGTAGGGGTATATACCTTGAAGAGAGTTGAAAAGCTGGCAAGAACTTAGAGAAGCATAGTGTCCGGGACAAGGTGCCAATGTAACATTTGGTCCAAACAACTAGCTAAGAGCTGATCTGCTTGGATACAAAAACAAATGCAAATTTGACCAATCAGTTTAAATTATGCTCCAAGATACCAAACTCCAATCAAGTTTGAATTTAGTATTTTCACAATATTAAAACCAATGAAATGATCTGATGTTTTGTGGTATAAATATCAGACATTTGAACAGTTATTCAGAATAACAAAGAGCAGCTAGCACCAAAAACGAGAGAGACAGCTTGCAGAAAGATCTGCTCTCTTAGAGGTACCTTTATCTATCAAAGACCTGGGAAGCAGAATTCTTAAGAAGAAAAGAAAGTTCTAAGAGAAATTATTCTGCTGGAGGAGTTTAAAAACTCATTTCAAGAGATGGCAAGAATTCACATGGAGGAACAGAAAGTTCAGGAAATGAGAAGGGCAGCAGAATTAGCAGATAAATACATATTGGTGTATAAGACAAGCTTCTGGCCAGAATTTTGTTCTGTGAGGGAGAGAAGTTGGGAGAAGGGAAGATCCTACACTACAAAACAAAGAGTAGAGAACACTGGTAAGAGTTTACCACAGGATAACAAAGAAGCCCAAGGTGAAAGGCCTCAGGTGTTTCCACTGTCGTAAAGTGGGACACGTAAAGTCACAGGGCTGGTTGTTAAAGAAAGGCACTGTGGGAAAAGATGTGGTAAAAGAAGCTAAGCCAGTGGTATTAGTGAAGGTAGTAAAGGAAACCCCAAGAAGAGCCGAGAAGCTGCATGACAGTGTACAGCCTAGACAGGGGCTAGTACCTGATCTCTATAAAGAATTCACCTCTATGGGTAAAGTTTACTTGGAAAAAACAGGGAGAGATGGACAACAAGTTATAATTTTGAGAATTACAGGATCTAACCAGTCACTGATAGGGAGAGATGAGTATGTCATGTGAACATGTTGAAACCATATTATACTCGTGAGAAAGAACTGGAGAAACAGGTGTTAGTTACTGCCCTGCAGAGTGAGGAATCAAATCCAGGTGGTGTGAATTTTGATGTGCTTCAAAATAGATTTAAAAATGATGAAGTATTTGAGGAGTGGGATAGGTTAGTAAACTCTCTAAGAGGTATAGAATGCAATTGAAAGGTTTGTTACTTCACACTCTTTCTGATCTGTTATCCATGTGTGCAGTACTTTATGGGCGGCACGGTGGCACAGTGGTTAGCACTGCTGCCTCACAATGTAGGGGTATGGGTGGGTTGCGCTTCGGCGGGTCGGTGTGGACTTGTTGGGCTGAAGGGCCTGTTTCCACACTGTAATGTAATCTAAAAATCTTTATGGGACAGATAGACAGAAATTTAGTGTTCCTCTATGTAAGATCAGGTTGGAGTGCCAACTCAAGACTGGGGAAGCAAACAGTGGAAGTGATTGACAGAGTGTCAGTTCCAGGAATACAGTTTGTTCTTTGGAATGACTTAGCAGGCTCCAAAGTGGGAATGCCACCCTTTATTGTGGAGAAGCCCAAGGAAGACCAAAAAACTGAGGAGTTAAAACAGAAATTTCCTGGTATTTTCCCAGACTGTGTAGTAACCAGATCCTACTATCATTAGTCACAGCACAAATCCGAAGCTAAAGAGAAAGATGAAGGAGTTGAGGTTCAGTTAGCATACACCCTGTTTAATGTGATGGTACAGGAGAGACCTGAACAAGCAGAGGGTCAGACAGAAGTGTTTAGTCCTGAAAGGCTAAGGGACTTGCAACGGCAAGACAAGATGATAAAAGAAATGTATGTGGATGCATACTCTGAGAAGGAGGCAAAGGATATTCCTGAGGGTTATTATCTGAAAGATAGAATCCTAAGATGGAAATGGAGACCACGGCATGTTAGTGCAGAGGAAAAATGGAGCGAAGTGTGCCAAATTGTGTTGCCAGTAGCATATAGACCTGGAATGCACAAGGATGTGGTTAACTTTTGCCGTACATGTCCTACATGCCAAATGGTAGGTCAGCCACAGGCGGGTAATAAACCAGCACCTTTGTTGTCAATTCCCACATTTGAAGAACCTTTTATGTGGGTTATAATTGATTGTGTAGGTCCCCTCCCGAGAATTAAAAGTAGGAACCAGTACTTGCTAACCATAACGGATGTGTCTACCAGTTTTACATTACAGAATATCAAGGCAAAAAGGGTGATAGAGGAGTTAGTAGCTTTCTTCACATAGTATGGGCTACCCAGAGAGGTTCAGTCGGACCAAAGGTCAAATTTTATGGAGGTTATGGGATAGCTTATGTATACAGCACTTTAAATCCAGTGCGTATAATCCTGAATCCCAGGGAGCTTTAGAAAGGTGGCATCAGACCTTGAAGACCATGTTTTGAGAGCATACTGTCAGGACTCCCAAATGATTGGGATAAAGGTATCCCATTCATATGGTTTGCCATTGGAGATGCCCCAAAGAAATCTACTCAGTTCACTCCCTTCGAGTTAATATTCGGGCACGACGTGAGAGGCCCTTTGGTCCTGTCAAGCTTTAAAAAATTAATTTCAAAGTCGGAGATCTCACAATTAGATTATGTATCGGAGGTGAAATCAAGTATGTGCGTTAGCGAAACAGCACCTAAAGAGGGCACAGCATAGAATAAAAGCAGCTGGCAGATAAAAGCTCTGAGACATGGATGTTTTCCTGAGGGGATGACATGTGAGAACTGTTACCAGTGATAGAAGATCCCTTCAAAGGCAGGTTTAAAAATGAAGAAGTCTTTGAGGAGTGGGTCAGGTTAGTAAACTATCACTCTCAGGAGCATAGAACGCAGTTGAAAAGTTTGTTACTGCAGTATAAGGACATATGTAAGAATCAGATGGGGAGGACTAATGCTATTGCACATGAAGTAGACGTGGGAAATACTGCTCTGATAAAGCAACACCCCTATTGGCTTCATCCTTTCTAAGCAAGACAGGTTCAGAAGGATGTGTAGGCCATGCTCGACGAGGATATCATTGATATCCAATTCCAAGATTAGATTATATTCCATACAGCGTGGAAACAGGTACCTCAGCCCAACAATTTCCCACTGACCCTCCGAAGAGTAACCCACCCAGCCCCATTTCCCTATCCTATATTTACCCCTGACTAATGCACATACAACTATGGGCAATTTAGCATAGCCAATTCACCTGACTTGCACATCTTTGGACTGTGGGAGGAAGAGTGTATCAAGAAAGTTGGACACGCTAGTTACATCACCAAGTTGGACTTATTGCATAATTACTGGCAGGTACGTTTATCAGAGACGGTGAAAGAGATTTCTGCATTTGTAATCCCAAATGGACTATATCAATTCAAAGTGATGCCCTTTGGAATGAAGAACACACCAGCCACATTCCAAAGACTCATGAACAGAGTTGTGGCTGCGTTAACAAACTGTGCAGTTTATTTGGACGATATAGTGATCTTTAGTAAGTTTTGGAAAGATCAATGATAGAGTTGGCAGAGCTTTTTGAATTACTACAAGAAGCAAAACTGGTAATACGCTTAAATAAAACTGAATTCATGAAAGCAGAGATGATGTTATTGAGACATAGCGTTGGTCATGGAAGGTTGACTCCATGGAATGCGAAGACGAAGGCCATTGAGGAATTTCCATGACCAACCTCGATGAAAAAGGTGCTTCGATTCTTAGGATTAAGAGGATTCTACTGGAAGTTTGATCCACTTCAGCAGTGTACTGGCACCATTAACCGATTTGCTGACGAAGAACACAAAGTTTTGGTGGACAGAACAATGTCAGTAGGCATTCAACCATTTGAAAGCAATATTAACCAATTATTTAGCTGCACCAAACTTTTTAAAACCTTGGAGCTGTACTGCCACAGGAAAATGATGATGGGATTGAACTGCCAGTTGGTTACTTTCTCGAAGAAACTCAACATCCACCTGAGGAAAGACTCTATGATCGAAAAAGAACTTTTGAGTTTGGTACTAGCCTTACAACATTTTAATATGTATGTCACAAACAATGTGTCGGACACGGTTGTGTACATGGATCACAATCCTCTTACATTCTTAGAACGCCTTAAAGACAAGAATGTGAGACTATTTCATTGGAGTCTTATGTTACAGACTTTTAATTTTAAAATCATATGTGTTTCAGGTTGTAAAAATGTAATTACAGATGCATTATCGCGGACTTAACTGATAAAGTTTAGATGAAATTTGTACTTATCCAATGTTTTATATATAAAATGGGAAGAAGTTAAGGTGAACTTAAGGTGAAATTAAAGTTATCTGTATGTTTTGATAATGTGTTTAAAGAATAGAATTAAAAATTAAACCATCTTCAATACAAAAAAATGAAGAGGGGCAGCACAGGGTGGCTCAATAGGAGTGGCACATTTGCTCAGTGGTTAGCATTGCTGCCTCACAGCGCCAAGGATCTAGGTTCAATTCCAGCCTCGGGTGACTGTCTGTGTGGAATTTGCATATTCTCCCCGTGTCTGCATGGGTATCTACCGGGTAATCCAGTTTCCTCCCACAGTCCAAAGATGTGCAGGAATTGACCATGCCAAATTGCCCATAGTGTTCAGGGATGTGTTAGTTATGGGTAAATGTAGGGTAGAGGAATGGGTTTGGGTGGGATACTCTTTGGAGGGTTGGTATGGACTTGTTGGGCTGAATGGCCCATTTCTATACTGAAGGGATTTTGTGGATTTTCCTTATCTTGGTTCATTTGTTTCTTAAGGGGGAGGAGTTATGAAGATGTTGGGGTACTGTGCCTTTAAGAGATTTGAAAAGCTGGCCAGGACTTAGAGAAGCACAGAGAGTCTGGAACAAGGTAACAATGTAATATTTGGTTGAAACTACTAGCTAAGAGCTGTGTTGCCTGGATACGAAAACAAATTCAAATTTGGCCAATCAGTTTAAATTATGTCCCAAGATACCAAACTCTAATCAAGTTTGAACTTAGTATTTTGACAATGTTAAAACCAATGAAATGATCCAATGTTTTAGGGTATAAATATCAGACAGTTTGAACAGTTACCTAGAGTGGCAAAGAGCAGCTAGCACCAACAATGAGAGGGACTGCTTACAGGAAGATCTGCTCTCTTAAAGGGACCTTTGTCTATCAAAGACCTGTGAAACAGAATCCCTAAGAAGAAAAGAAAACAGAGAAAAATCTATAGAGGATACTCAGCAAAGCTGACTGGTTTTGAAACATGATTATATATTTTTAAATTGGGAGTTTTATCAGACTAGTATTGTAAAAGATAGATCTTGAGAAAGGAGGTGCAAATAGTTGTTAATTATTTTCTGTTAGTCTTAAAAAAAGTTAACTTTTATTTTAAATAGTGACTTTTGAGGATAATTCTTTGCCTTTTGAATTTTAATAGATTACAGCATGGGGTGAATCTTTTCTGTGTTGCTGGTTTAAATTAGCAGAGGGCTTTACTCTGTGTCGTAACAGTAGGGAGAGATTAGAGCCCCTTAAAGCTCAGCAAGGCCATCTAGTTATGGAACTGCAGGAGATAGAGAAGATACTAAAGGAGTATTTTACATCAGCATTTACTGGAGAAAAGGATATAGAATGTGGGGAAATAAATAGCGATGACGAATAAATAGCGATAAATAAATAACGATAAATAGGAGGTACTGAAAGTCTTAAAATGCATGAAGGTGGATAAATCCCTGGGACTTGATCAGGTGTACCCTGCCTGGGAGCTAGAGAAGTGAATGCTGGGTCCCTTGCTGTGATATCTGTATCATCAATAGACACAGGTGAGGTGCCACAAGACTAGAGGTTGGCTAGCATGGTGCCAGTATTTAAGAAAGGTGGTAAGGAAAAGCCAGAGAACTATAGACTGGAAAGCCTGACAAGTTGTTGATGGCAATTCTGATGGACAGGATTTACATGTATTTGGAAAGTCAAGGACTGATTAGTGGTAGTCAACATTGCTTTGTGCATGGGAAATAGTGTCTCACTACCTTGATTGGTTTTTTGAAGAATTAACAAAGAGGATTGATGACAGCATAGCGGTGGATGTGACCTATATGGGCATCAGTAAGATATTTGACAAGATTTCTCATGGTACACTTGTTAACAAGGTTAGATCATATGGAATACAGGGAGAACTAGCCATTTGGATACAGAACTGGCTTGAAGGTAGAAGACAGAGGGTGGTAGTGGAGGGTTCCTTTTTAGATAGGAGGCCTGGCCCAGTGGAGTGCTGTATCCACAGCTTTTCATCATTTATATAAATGATTTGAATGTGAACATAGAAGGTATAGTTAGTAAGTTTGCAGGTGACACCAAAATTGGAGGTGTAGTGGACAACAAAGAGGTACAATGGGATTTTGATCAGATGGGCAAATGGGCCAAAGAGTAGCAGATGGGTTTTAATTTCGATAAATGTGCATTTTGGAAAGGCAAGTCAGGCAGGACTTACTGAACAAATAGACCTTGAAGTGCAGGTTCATAGTTCCTTGAAAGTGGAGTCTCAGGTAGACAGGATAGTGAAGAAGGTGTTTGGTATGTTTACCTTTATTGGTCAGTATATTGAGTATAGAGGTTGGGAGGTCATGTTGCAGCTGTATAGGACATTGATTAGGCCACTTTTGGAATACTGTGTGCACTTCTAATCTCCCTGCTATAGGAAGGATGTTGTTTAGCTTGAAGGGGTCCGGAAAAAATTACTAGTATGTTACCAACATTGGCGGGTTTGAGGTACCGGAGAAACTGAATAGGCTGGGGCTATTTACCCTGGAGCATCAGAGGCTGAGGGGTGACATTGTGGAAGTTTATAAAATCATGACGGGTATGGATAGGGTAAGTAGACAATGTCTTTTCTCCAGAGTGGGGAGCATAGGTTGAAGGTGAGAGGGGAGTGATTTAAAAGGGACCGGAGGGGCAGTGTTTTCATGTAGACGGTAGGGCATGTATTGAATCAGCTGCTAAAGGAAGTGATGGAGGCTGGTACAATCACAACATTTAAAAGGCATCTGGACTGGTATATGAATAGAAAGAGTTTAAACAGATATGGGCCAAATGCTGCCAAATGGGACTAGATTAGGTTAGGATATTTAGTTGGCATGAACGGGTTGGACAGCAGTGTCTGTTTCCATGCTGTGCATCATGATGACTATAATTCTGCATTAATTAGTGAATCTTTAATAAATCAATCTGCTACAATAGTAGATTTTAGATTCTTCAAATAATTGTAAGCATAGATTCTGAAGTAATTATTGGATCCACATACATACAAAAAGTCACTAAAACCATGAGGGAGTGAGATTTAATTACGAATTATTTGAGCAAGCCAATGTCAGACAGTGAAGAACAGCTCCCATGTCATCACAGGGTGAATTGAATCGCAGGTGCAGAAAATAGCAGACATTGGAATGTGGGTTGAATGAACACATTTTAAGAAACTCAAGGATAAAGATGGGATGTCTAGTAAACCATGAGAAAGTTTGAAGTTTTCCCCAGGGCTACCCATCATTGAACATGCAATCAAATAAATCACGTGAATGTATGTATATGTAATTAATTAAAAAACTGGTCTGTAAATGTAAAACGTGGGATTGAGAATAAGTCTATAAGAATGCACATTTGTCCTTTCTTCATTGTTCACTGGGTCAAAATGATGACAGAGTAGGACGCTCTTGTTGGAGCTCCACTGCTCTGCATGTTCTTTCTCTTTTTTTTCTTTCTTTTTCAGCTCTTCTCTCCCCTCAGCACCGGAGGTGAATGCTTGCGTAATGGCAGACGTCCGCAACTAGCCCCTGGATCAGTTAGGCCGGGAACAGTCCGTGGGCTTGAAGCCCTGGAATACCATGAGCAGCGAGACCTGTAGCAGCACATGGATTGTGAGACCTGGAGCAGCACATGGATTATGAGCCCTGGAATACCGTGAGCAGTGAGCCCTGGAGCAGCATGTTGACCATGAGCCCCGAAATACAGTGTGCAATGAGCCTTGGAGCAGCACATGGACTATGAGCCCTGGAATACTGTGAGCAGTGAGCTCTGGAGCAGCATATGGAGTGTATGCCCCAGAGCACTGTGAGCAGTGAGCCTTGGAGCAACATGTGGACTGTGAGCCCCTGGAATAATGTGAACAGTGAGCTCTGGATCAGCACATGGACCGTGAGCCCTGGAACACCATGAGCAGTGAGCCCTGGAGCAGCACATGGACTGTGAGCCCCAGAACACCATGAGCAGAGGGCTCTGGAGCAGCACGTGGAGTGTAGGCCCCAGAGTACTGTAAGCAATGAGCCTTGGAGCAGCATGTAGACTGTGAGCCGCTGGAATACTGTGAGCAGTGAACTCTGGATCAGCACGTGGACTGTGAGCTCCAGAACACCGTGAGCAGCGAGCTCTGGAGCAGCACATGGAGTGTATGCCCCAGAGCACGTGAGCAGTGAGCCTTGGAGCAGCAAATGGACTATGAGTCCAGAGCACAGCAAGCAGTGAAACGTGATTCATCACATGGGCTGTGTGCCCTATAACACCACAAGGATCAAGTCCTGGTCCAACGTGTGGGCTAAAGCCCCAGAACACCACGAGCAGTGAGCTCTGATCCAGCACATGGGCTATGAACCCCAGAGAAGCACAAACAAGCAGTCCTGGAGCAGTGTGGTGAAGCAGCCCCTGAGCATCGCACAGGCAGCAAGTGCAGGGGAAGCAGTCCTGGCATTTAGCTCAGAGCAGCTCAGTGCTGGTACAGAGCGGTCTGGAGCTTGGAGTGGAGAGGGGGACAGCTGAGCTGCTACACTATAATGTCTATTTGAAATTTCTTACCTTACTGTGACGCCAACCCTTCAATGTTGTCCTACTTTTAACTTATGTTTCAACTCTGTAAGTAATACAACTACTTTTATTCCTCTGCTGTACCTTAGATGTTGTGATAAGAAGGAGATATAGTAAAAGCTTTTCACTGTCCTCCCACAATGTAGTACATCAGATTATAAAACGATATTGTATTGTGTTGCATTGAAGTTTCTTCTCACCAGTATTATTTCAATAATCTATTTGATGCTGGAATTGAACTCCCAGGTGTTGAGTGATTTATTTAATCATTCCTCCCCATGCCCTCCTGCACGCTCTATTGCACCAGGGTTAATCCCCTGGCTTGATTGTAATAGTTGAGTGGGGGATATGCCAAACCATGAGGTTGCAAATTGTGCTGGAGTACAATTCTGCTGCCGTTGATGTCTCACAGTGCTTCATAGAAGCCTTAAGTTGCTAGATCAGCTTGAAGTCCGTTCCAATAAAAGGTCAGCACAACATCGAGGGCCAAAGGCCTGTACTGTGCTGTAATATTCTATGATTCAGTAATGCTTATGTAATTGAATGTCAAGGTACTGATAGTTAGATTTTCTCGTTAGAGATTATAATTGCCTTGTGTGATACCAATGTTACTTGTTGCTTATCAGCTTAAACATGGATACTGTTCAAATCAGCTGCATTTGGAAACATAGAAACAGGCCATTTCTGAGGAGTCTGCAGCTGTTCTGAAAGGTTCTGACCGTTGTGCAATCATCAGCAAACATCCCCACTTCTGACTTATTGATGGAGAGAAGGTTATTGAAGCAGCTGAAGATGGTTGCGCTTAGGACATTACCCTGAAAAACCCCTGTAGAGATGTCCTGGAGCTGAGATAATTGACCAGACCTGTACATTTTAGCTATTTTATCTTTCGAATGTAAAACATAAAATGGTACAGCACTGAACAGGTCCTTCAGCCCCCAAGTCTGTACTGTCCATGCTGCCATTCTACTTATCGCATCTTTGTTTGAACTAAGACTGTAGTGAGGTCAGGAGCTATACGCCCAAGGCAAGAACCGAGACTGGGCATCAATGAGCAGGCTATTGCCAAGTAAGTGCTGATTGATGGTATTATTAGCAACACACTTCAAGCCACTTTCCTGTTTACAGGTACCCTCCTTTGAAATTGATGCCATGTTCCTAACCTCCCTACACTCCAGGTCCTGCACCCTAAAGCTACAGTCTGGGTTCCCATGCCCCTGCAGAGTTAGTTTAAACCCCCCCCAAGAGCACTAGCAAACCTCCCACCAAGGATACTGGTGCCCCTCAGGTTCAGGTGCAGACCATCCCGTTTATAGAGGTCCGACCTTCCCCAGAAAGAACCCCAGTTATCCAAATACCGGAATCCCTCCCTCCTGCACTATTCCTGTAGCCACGCATTTAACTGTTCTCTCTCCCTATTCCTCGACTCTCTATCACGTGGCACGGGTAACAAACCAGAGACAACAACTCTGTTCGTTCTAACTTTGAGCTTCCAACCTAGCTCCCTGAAAGCCTGCCTAACATCCTCAGTGCTCCTCCTACCTATGTCATTGGTGCCAATGTGGACCACGACTTCGGGCTGCTCCCCCTCCCCCTTAAGGACCCGGAAAACACGATCAGAGACATCACGTACCCTTGCACCTGGGAGGCAACATACCAAACGTGAGTTTCTCTCGTTCCCACAAAACCTGCACCTTTATTGCCAATTCCCAAATTCAAAGAACCTTTTATGCAGGTTATGATTGACTGTGTAGGTCTCCTCCCTAAAACTGGGAACCAGTACTTGCTAACTGTAATGGATGTGTCTATCAGACCTCCGGAGGCAATTCTTTTATGGAGTATGATGGCAAAAAGGGTGGTGGAGGAGTTGGTAGCTTTCTTTACCCAGTATGGACTACCCAGAGAGATTCAGTCAGACCAACGGTGTAATTTTAATGTTAAGCTATTTAAGGAAGTTATGGATAGCTTAAGCATACAGCACTTTAAATCAAGTGCATACCATCCTGAATCCCAGGAAGCTTTGGAAAGGTGGCATCTGACCCTGAAGACCATGTTAAGAACGTACTGTCAGGATTACCCAAATGATTGGATAAAGGTATCCCATTAGTATTGTTTGCCGTTAAAGATGCCCCAAATGAATCTAATCAGTTTACTCCCTTTGAGTTAATATTCAAACATGAAGTGAGAGACCCTTTGAAATTAATTGAAGAAAAGTTGACATGACCGAAGAGGGAGATCTCACATTTAGAATTATGCATCTGAGGTAAGGGAAAGATTAAATCAGGTATGTGAGTTAGTGAAACAGCGCCCAAAGAGGGCACAGCATTGAATGAGAAGGTGGCAGATAAAAACTCTAAAATTCGGATGTTATCCCATGGGGTGATGCATTAGTATTGTTACCAGTGATAGGAGATCCACTCAAAGCTAGGTTTGGTAGGCCTTATCAAATTGATAAAAAGTTCAGTCAGATAAACTACCTGGTAAAGAACCAGGATAGAAAAAAAAACTGTCACCGGGTATGTCATGTGAATATGTTGAAATCTTACTATAGTAGAGACAGGAAACCGGAAAAACAGCTATTAGTTACTGCCCCCAGGATAAGGAATAAAATTCAGAGGCATTTGATGTGCCTCAAAATACGTTAAATAATGAGGAAATCCTTGAGGAGTCGGATAGGTTAGTGAACTATCTGTCTCAGAAGCAAAGAGCCAAGTTGCAAAGTTTGTTGCCACAGTATGAGGACATGTGCAGAAACAAGTTGGGGAAAGCTAATACTATTGGGCATGACGTGGAAGTACATCATGATTATACAACACTCCTTACAGGCTTAATCCTCTCAAAGCCACACATGTCCAGAAGGAAGTGGATGTGATGCTCAACGAAGATATCATCAAACCCAGACAGAGTGAGTATAGTTTGCTGGTTCTGTTAGTCCGCAAACCTGATGGTACTCAATGATTTTGTGTGGACGATTGGAAGGTCAATGCCATAACATATTGGAGTCCTATCCAATACCAAGATTGGAGGACTGTATACAGAAAGTTGGACAAGCCACTTACATTACAAAGTTGGACTTACTGTGTGGTTATTGGCAGGTACCTTTATCAGAGAAAGTGAAAGATGTTTCTGCATTTGTAACCCCTATATCAATTCAAATTAATGCCCTTTGGAATGAAGAATGTACCAGCTACATGCCAATGACTCATAAACGGAGTTGTGGTGGATTAACAAATTGTGCAATTTATCTGGATGATGTAGTGATCTTTAGTGAGTCATGGGAAGATCACATGGTACAGTTGGCATTCTTTGAATGATTATGAGAAGCAAAACTGGTAATAAACTTAAAGAAAACAGAATTCGCGAAGGCAGAAGTGACATTCTTGGGACATAACATAAGTCATGGAAGATTGACTCCAAGGAATGCGAAGACAAAGGCCATCGAGGAATTTCCATCCTCAAAGAAAAATGCTTTGCTAGTTTGGTTTAGTTTTAGCTGGGGATCCCGAGAAGCTGCTGGGGTAAAAAAAGAGTTTCCCTGTTTCAGGCAATGATCCCTCGCTGATCCTCTCTACAACCTCTCTCTCTTGTAAGACCCTGAGTTTGAATTTATCTTTTTGCCAAAGGATATTTTTATCAAATGTTGCAGGAAATTGGAACTGCTCTTGCTAAGTTGCGAGTATTCACGTTGGTTGGATTTTCAATAGTTGTTATTCAAAATTCTGCTTTCTTTTGCTTATGTTTCATTCAGTAGTCTGTAAACAAATTCAGTTTTGTTTCAAACTGAGTGGTTTGACCCGCTGCATCACTCCTGCTTATATCTGCATCCTGCATCCACATTACATCTGCTTAAAACAACTAGAAGAGTTAGGGTCTGGGTTACCTTCTTGAGATGTTTTGAGGAGTCTGGCCTGGTCCAAAACAAGCTGACACCCTGTTTGACAAAATGGTACGGGGAAAAACCTGAATAGGTACAAGGTCAGGCAGAAGTGTTTAATCTGAAAGGCTAATGGACTTACAACAGAAAGCTGAGGCAATAAAAGATCTGTATCATGATGCATACTTGGAAAAGGAATCAGAATGTATTTCCAAAGGTTATTAGCTTAACTATAGAATTCTCAGACAAAAATAGAGACCACGGCAGGTTAGTGCAGAGGAGAAATGGGCTGTCGTGAACCAGATTGTGTTGCCAGTTGCATACAGACAGGAAGTATTGCAGGTAGCACATGAATTACCAGTTAGGAAGTCATCTCAGTGTGAGGAAGACTCAGGCTAGGATACAAAAGCACTTCTATTGGCCTGGGCTGCACCTGTAAAATATGCCACAGAATAGAAAAGCCACTGGAGAAACATATCTTAGTTACTGCCCCGCAGAGTGAGGAATCAAATCCAGATAATGTGAATTTTGATGTGCCTCAATTTAAGTTAAATAATGAGGAAGAATACAATTGGATAGTGAGCTATTTGTCTAAGAAGCAAAGAACCAAGTTGAAAGATTTATTGCAGCAGTATGATGATATCTATAGGAAAAGAAATGGGGAGGACTAATACTATTGTGCAGGAGATGGAAGTAACATATGCTGTTCCGATAAAACAACACTCCTACAGGCTTAATCCTCTCAAAGCCACACAGGTCCAGAAAGAAGTGGATGCATTGCTCAAGCTGAGTCAGAGTGAGTGGAATTTGCCGATTGTATTAGTTCCCAAACCTGATGGGACTCGATGATTTTTCGTGGACTATCAAAAGTAAATTGGACTCATATCTGATTTCAAGGTTGAAGGATAGTATAGAGTAAGTTGGACAAGTCATTTATATCACAAAGTTGGACATAATGTGTGGCTATTGGCAGGTACCTTTATCAGAGAAGGCAAAATGCATTTCTAATTCGAAATGGGCTATATCAATTCAAAGTGATGCTCTTTGGAATAAAGAATGTACCAGACACATTTCAAAGACTTATGAACAGAGTTGTGGCAGGATTAAGTTGTGCTGTTATTATTTCATGTGCTTATGATTTCATGATCTTTAGCCATTAATGGAAAGATTACATGGTACAGTTGGCAGAACTCTTGGAATGATTATGAAAAACAATACATTTAAAGAAAACAGAATTTGTGAAGGGAGAGGTGACATTCTTGGGAGTTAACATCGGTCATGGGAGGATGACCCCAAGGAACATGAAGATGAAGGACATTGAGGAATTTCCATGCTCATCCTCGAAAGAAATAGACAATAGGCAATAGACAATAGGTGCAGGAGTAGGCCATTCCGCCCTTTGAGCCTGCACCACCATTCAATATAATCATGGCTGATCATTCCTAATCAGTATCCTGTTCCTGCCTTATCTCCATAACCCTTGATTCCACTATCTTTGAGAGCTCTATCCAACTCTTTCTTAAATGAATACAGAGAGTGGGCCTCCACTGTCCTCTGGGGCAGAACATTCCACACAGCTACCACTCTCTGGGTGAAGAAGTTTCTCCTGAGCTCTGTCCTAAATGGTCTACCAATGCAATAATGCGCCAAGCTGCTGTTGCCACGGGAGACACTGAATTCAGAGAATATGATACTTTAGTGGGACACGGAAGGAAATATTGAATGGCATTGTGACAGGGGTGAATACCGAGTTTTCTGTCGTCAGCTCAGTGGAGATACGGAGGGTAAATGAATATGTACACAGGCTGAAACAGATCTGTGGAAACTCAGATGGAACAAGTAGGGCTGTGGAAGAAAGCAGCGAATACGCACCTAGATGTAGTCAGCAAAAATGAAGTACAGCTAATCAATTAATTTACAGAGAACGAAAATACACCAGAACCTTCAACAAGATGAAATTTGGCATGCTTACGGACTTCGAATAATCAGCAAGCTAAAACACAATTTGGATCAAATGCAAAGGGATGAGGTACTGATTGAGTCAATGTTACTCAATTAGCGTAGAGAATTCGACTGAAGGTGAAATTAGACGATTGTACATGAAAGTGAGGCTCTATTCAGCAGTCCCCAATTTTCA